>NW_022718615.1:0-517 GCF_011630105.1 Anneissia japonica | reverse complement strand
GTAAACAATGTCGCCAGGAAAGCGACAATGTGTAGCAATCTGGACGAAAGTTCTCCGGTTTTAGTAGAATATTTCAATATGATATAAGTATACCAGCCTTTTAATAAAATACATTGGTAATAGTTGTAAGATTTTAGAGGTAGTAAATTGCATTTCCCGTCTTCTGTCGACTGTCATACCGTAGTTTTTTTAGGCCAAAGTCGACCGTGCTGTACTGAATGTGTATTGTATTACTTATCTAGGCCTACATATGCATAGTAGGAAGGGCAAGAAGTAATGTTCATCGACTTTGAATGAGACAGGAAATTCCTGTCAAATATATAATATATTTTGATTCTATTTAAAAAAAATTTTTTTTTCTATAATTAACTGCTTGAAGACCTTGGTAATAAGGACTGAATTAATGAATAAAAGTAAAGCAATCGATGATTCCAATAAGCTGGAACAAATACATTTTAATATACCTCAGTTCAGCCAGTTGCATCCCATCAGCACTTTCATTATCTCTCTGATCACT
>NW_022718614.1:0-1016 GCF_011630105.1 Anneissia japonica | reverse complement strand
TTAATAATATTACGTGGTTTGAGTATTTTCAACTCTTTTATGTATTTCGTACGGTTAATAAATATCTATTATTTTCTCTAGGTAAATTTGGATTTTACTAGGTTATTATTTTAACATTTCTAGTTCATCGATTACTGTATATTATATTGTGATAGCAGTTTAAATTAAAATTAAGTTTGTTTCAAATATTTAGGGTCTCTATATTCCGATTTTATAGGGTTATCATCTTGTTCTCGTGTTTATTTTTCTTTTGTATACATTTGAATTTGTATTTTGTATAGACATTTTATTATGAGAGCAATAATATCAAACAATCAAATAGTATTGTATATCGTCTTTTTGAACATCATCATCATCATTCTCATCATCAACACCATCATCTTCGCCATCACTATTGTAGCCATTTTAAGATCTGATTCTACCCCCTCCGAAACTACCAGGATTTTAGGGTCGTAGTATAGACCTACCTATAATTTATTGCTCGACTAAAGGTACACGATGTAAATTCAAAAAAGAATGAGTCATATATATGTTTCAACAATAAGCAAGAATGCTTTTCATTTATTTTGTTTCAAACTAATAATTATACAGATCATCCTATAATTTATAAATTCATGTATTAAGTGTTCGTTTATCAAACGCTCTTCCGGGAATTCCTTCAATATCTCGCGTTGAGATGCTCGATTACTGGCATAACGTTTCCCACTGTAGAATAAAAGGTAACGTTATTTGATTTGATCAAATTTTGCATGAAAACAAATACCAGTATTCCAGATTACCTAGTTCGCTCTAGTCCTACAAGAATATCGAAATATATTTCTGTGTAGTTTTCCCATTGCCATTTTCTTCTGACTCTAGACCAGATTCACTTTTATTGAAAAATTCACCAGCAAATTTCCGTAGGTATTTTATACACCAATTGACGGCTGGCAAAAGAAACATCCTGGATAGGTGTGTGTCGAAATACACATAATTCACACATATCATCCTTAACAGAATGTGTTGTATAGATACAA
>NW_022718613.1:20786-26565 GCF_011630105.1 Anneissia japonica | reverse complement strand
TATACAATAGTAGTCAATATGCCATTATTGCATTACGTTTTTGTAAACATTTTTGGCCACTAATCGTCAGAGGTCTCGGTGCCACAGACTCTGTCCCCGATATCTAGACCATATTAAGGAGTTTTATTATGTTCCCAAATTTTATTTTAGTTACCACTTATGTATAACGATATTCTGCAAGGCCGATTAAGGACTAAAAGAAGTGGATAGCATTATGTTGCACACAGGGAGATTCCACCAACCGAATTGTACGACATGTTCCTACAGTAAACTTGCATTTGCTGGTTGCTTGAAGTTTGATTTCAAATTATCTTTTACTATACTGTAGAAATTACTAATTTTTTAAAGATTTGTTTAAAATTATACTGTATAAAATTTCTTATTTTTTGTATAAACAAATAAGTATCTTTTTAAATTTTATGTTTATTATATTATTATTAATTAAGATATTTTGGACGCACCATCGAGCCTTTTATGTTTGCCACTGTTATAAAGGTGAAGTCCATTAAATTTAATTTAATTAAGACTCTACAGGAGACTGAACCCCTATTGGTGCTTAATATGGAATTTAGATTTCTCTCTTCATGCTGTTATAGGCCTATTAAACATGTCCACTCCTCTTTAGCTAATGACACTAATCGTTAATCAATATACACAAAATATTGTATACACAAAGTTCAACATCCATTGAAGAAAAAAATGCATTAACATCACTACTCAATTTATAGTGATATTTAAGTGGAGGGAAAATTTTCTGTTAGTCCCACCAAAACCCATGGTCCTTGGTCTCAAGTAGAGGGAGCCTTTAAATGGATAAAAACAAACGGATAATGGTAAAAGATAGGCATTCAACCGGGGCAGTGGAGGGGTTGTTACTTGAAGGGAGACTTGTATTTCATTCAATTCTACTTAATTAAAAATTAAGAATTAAAATTACTGTATTCAACATAGGAAGAAACACTTGATTCTTATCTCCCATGCACACTTGACTTTTAAAGCTTCTTTTTCCGCGCACAATGAAGGCGCGCCAGTACATACTCGCACATTAGTCTAAACCATTTTCATAAAATTAGGTGAAAGCCTCACACATTCCTTAAAGTCGTTTAAAGAAATCTCGCATCCAACTATTAAAATCAACTTACCTTTAGCTTATGCGGTTGCATTCCAAACGACTTTTTATCGAAATGAGGTTTTTTTTTATCAACATGAATCGACAAGAAATGAGGGTTTTTTTTATCAACATGAATCGATAAGATACAAACAACCCGTGTTTTTTTTTGTTTAAGGAAGAAATACAACGATAAGACAATAGTAGATTTTTCATAATTTATTGGGTGTAACAACCTAATGAACATTCGCACCAGAAATTAGGTCTATCAGTGGAAGGAGGCCAGCGAGGTGCAGCCAGTTAAAAAGAAAAAGAAAAAAAAAATTTATGAGACCGGGAATATTTTTGTGCCTAGAAAACTATTTTAAAAGCACATCTTCATTAATTACGTAGGCATTGTTTTCGATAAAGTAATGTGGATTGCTTGCGGAGTAACTTTTTGTTTATAATCAAGTTATTAATTAAATTAATTATACCGGTAACAAATTAAGTTAAACTATTAAGTTAAGTGCAGTCGTTTCGATGCACAACGAGCGTCTTAACAGATGGATACCGGTACACAGCACATTTTCATTATAATAATAATTATTATTTTATCCATTAATCGATATTCTTATGGTAAATTCACCCCCACCCCCACCATTTATGTTCAAACGTAAAAAAATAATCATAACGAGGAGGGCCTTAGGGACGCACGCGCCCTCACCCCGACCTCATAATTGAAGGGAAAAGCTGGCGCCCAAGATATAACTCTTCCCTCACTCGAAATTTGCTTAGCAAAATACGTAAACACAAGTAGATAAAATCACCTTATATATTTGGGCACATACTTCACAATTGCAGTCATGGTTTAAGCTAACTATTCTAGTAAATCCTAATGTTATCGAAGATGAAATATTATAATTGCAGCAAAGGCATAAGGTTATTTTCTTGCAGAGAACACGAAGGTATACCTTCCACTAAACAATCGATTCATAATTGCTCAACAGTCTTCATTCTTGCAAAAATATTTTCAATATTTGGTGTCACAATTGTTCGTATAACCCATACAAACTGGTTTAATTTTTTTCATTATCAAAAGTTAATACCAATAATTATAACGTTAACACAACTTTGACGGTAGGAGTACTGAATCAATTAACTTTAAAACGGTATTAACTCTAAACATGAACATGCGAAATTAATTGCATTTCCCATTAAATTGTAAAAAAGTGTAATTTATGCCTGTGGATCTATATTATCTACGTCAACACATACAAATAGGCTATTATGAGTTTTACAATAGTGAATGTAAACCCAGGGATAAACGATCCAGCGATAAGTTCTGTTGTAGCGCCGCCCCTCCAAGCCCTGTCCAGACCATCAAATTTAATTTGACAAAAACATGTGACATGCCTAAATATGGTCATGATGACATCACATGACAATAAGCACATCATGACTATATATGGGCATACAACAGTTTTTGTTAAATAAAATTTGCTACTATATAGTCTAATTGAAAAGAGTTAAATGTTGCAGCGAAGTCCCACAAAACAACGTCATCCATTCCCGCTTTGTTTAGTAAGACAAAAGGATTATACGTATATCGTAAATACCGGTACGATAATGCGATAGTTTCATTTCATGGCGATTTATCAACCTTTGCTGCAGCAGGCAAAATAACAAACGTAAGTAACCATTTTATTAAAATATGTTTTATCTTTACTGTATTTTGTTTGCAGTGAAAAAAAGTTATTGAATTAAAAACTGATGTATATTTTTGTTGAAGTCGGCATTTATTTTTAATACAGAGAAATAAAGTTTTGATGAACATAAAATGATATATTATGATGAATGAAAATGAAGGAAATGTATAGTATTTTCATAGTATATTTTCCAATATATTTGTAATTAAACACCGAACATTTTAATTTCCCGTTTCGTGCTTCTTTTTATAGACGAAATCACTCTTGTTAGTCCTGTTTTATAGTTGCACTATAGAATTTAATTTTCCACAAAATAGATTCCCACGGTACTCTTGAGGTGAAGCAGGCACAAGGTTTTTATTTTTTTGTTTATTTCCATTTTTGATACATATTCTGATATTTATAAAATACATGAAATGCTACAGCCTATTGACTTGAATATTGACATAAAAACAAAAACTTTAAGCATAGGTGTGTGCCTGTAATTGTGTGTATGTATGCATATTTGTATATACTTTTGGGATTGCGTGTAAGTACCGGTACTTTGTGTACATATGTATATGTATGCATGAACAGTATCTATATGTGTATGTATATATCTATATACTTATACTTATCTAGATGTGTATAAGAGACAGACGTATCACAGCACCGGTTCATTCAAAGTTACTAGGCCTATAAATACAATCGTTATAAAATGTTTTAAATAGGCCTATATAAATATGTATTGCCTAGATATCAACCAGAACTATATGATCGTATCATGGAGGTGGAAGAACGATAATCACAACGATAATTAATCATCATTATGAAAACAAACATCACGTTTATGAATATGAAAATACAAAAACTGACAAAAACTAACTTAACAATGTTTGATAGCCAAAGTCATGCCATAACAACATGAGTCAGTTGTTTATACCACATGAGCGGTTTAAATATGCTTGTCCGATTGTAAATATATATTCAGATTTTCTAAAGAATTATCTTTTATTACAACGACTATGTAAGGGGACATCCCTTGACATATGTCTTTGACTAAATATCAGTGATATTTTAAACATGTTATTGATGAATAAAAGTTGTAAATGTACCATAAATGAGAGAAAAAAGGGGTTTTTTTAAATCATGTTGTGGAATAAGCCACTATTTTAAAACGGTTTAAAAACTTAAAAGCATATTGTGGATAAAGCATTTATTTAAAGATTTAAGTATTGAGAAGCATGTTGTAGATTAAGCCACTATTTTGAAAATGCGAAAGGCGTACGGTATGCAATATGCTTTTCAGTGTTTAACTATATATTGTGAATAACACCTACTATTTTAAAAACAAGTTTAAATACTAAAAAGCGTATTAGATACTTTTTTTAAACATGGATAAAGCCTTTCTTTTAAACACATTTAAATACTGAGAAACATAATATGTTGTACGTGTAGCAACTATTTTGAAACCGATTTAAATATTGAAAGCCATATTGTGATAATAACATTAATGATTGTGAACACGAAATATTTGTTTGAGAATAAATTTTAAGTTTCTTGTCAATTTTTTAGTTATATTATTATGTTATTTTGTAGCAATGTAAACAACATTTTCGAAACTCATTCCTATCATAAGTCACCAAATCATACTTTTCTACCAACCTTTAATACTAAAACTTTCATTTCAAACCAAAATCAATAAACGCTTTTATGTACTGTAGTATCTGAAACAAGATCGATTAAAAACATGTCTATATATTATTTACATGAATTGCATTTTTGCAGCATTTAATATTTCTATTAGAAACTGATGTTATTTTCATTATTATTTATTATCTTTATTATCTATAATAATCACTCATCAGTATAATTAACAACGGACCATGAGACAACAGACCGGAGCCGCTATTATAATAACTATTTGTAAGATTCAATCAATTTTTCGTTTTGTTTAATTCATTAGGTGTGTATCAGATCCAGAAAGAAATTGGTAGACGTATTTTCGTTGTCACGAGTAGAGAACAAACATAAATTTGAAATGAAGGTTTCAGTGAAACATAACTACAACGGCGATAGCAAGTCAGATTGCCCATCAGATAGAAAATTTGATTATTGCGTTCACAGCAGCCTCAATGGCACAACTAATGGTTCACTAGAAGATGACCAATGTTTAACCTTTAATATCCAATTCTTGAAGTTTACTAAATGGCAGTGGCATCAGTTCATTTGTATCCAAATTCTTCTATTTATAATTGGATGTATTGGAAATGTCGCTGTTATTGTTCTCATTCGTCGATGTAGACATTTACGAGGTTCACCCGTCATTATGTTAGTAAACCTTGCAGTAAACGATCTTTTCGTTTGTCTAACACATTTTCCATTTTATATATATCAAAGAGTATAAATAGAACAAGAGAGCAAAGTCCCGTTCGTAAAAACGTCATGCCTGTGTAGGACGCCAACTAACGGTTGTATATTCTTTTTATTACCCAGAGCAGCGCTGCGCAGCGCGGTAAAAGTACGCCCGCTATAAACTCAGTAAGCAGGAAACAAAAGCACAGTATCTTGTGGAGAACAGATAAACAGACAAACCTACAGTGCGCGGTGCAGTACTGGGTAATAAAACATATACAAGCGTTAGTTGGCGTCCTACACTAGCTGCGTAGAGCGTATCGTTTTTTTACGCTCCCAATGAGCGTTGTTGGCTCTCTTGTTCTATTTATACTCTTTGATAATATCTCTAATTTGAGCACTCTTTTGACACGGTCTCCCATTACCGCCTTTCCATTGAGTACGTGTCCAGCTGTATCATTTTTGGAATTCCAGTCACAATTATGTTCAGCCTTGACAATCGCATTTATTAATTTTGAAAGGTACGAACTAGGCATAATACTTGTTCAAACCACGTGTAATATAAATATAATATTTATATACATATGTATATTATATATATGCCATTAAATACAATATATAATATATATATATTATATATACATTTAAT
>NW_022718613.1:10335-19495 GCF_011630105.1 Anneissia japonica | reverse complement strand
TACTTTGTATATATATATATTATATATAATTATATATAATATATGTATAATTACAATACTAACAATCACTATAAATTATAGCATGAAATATTAATAGTGATGATGATGATGACGATGAAGATGATGATGGTGCTGACGCGGATGAGTTATCTGGTAATATTTTTGTGATGAATTTGTTAATATTATTTGGGTTATTAGTATTAATATTTATTATTATTATTATTATTATTATTATTATTATTCTCCGCCAGAAGATATATGTTTTCGTTTCGTGATGTTCGTGTGTGTGTGTGTGTGTGTGTGTGTAACGCTTTGCCGTTTTAGTTTCTGTTTTTCTAGTGTACAAAATATGTCAAAAACGGCTGTACATACGTAATAAATTCCAGTTACAGTAATTGTTAGGTATGACCCAAGGATGAGGTGATTAAATTTTGGTGAGTGTCCGACCGGAGTAAGGTGTGGATGCGAGACCATTTAAAGGAATTTTCCCAGACACGATATCTCAAAAACTAATCAACTGACGCGAAGGGAACTTTCGTGAGAGTTTTTAAATGAGTTACAATGAATAAATTATCAAGTGCAGGTCACCATCCAAATTAAGGGGCGAACTTGAGGGTCATTTTAATTTTTGAGGTCCTGTGTGTTTCTTGTGTACAAACTATATAATAAACAGCTGGTTTAAATGCCAGTTACAGGGATTGTTAGGTATGGCACAAAAATGAGGAGATTAAATTTTGGTGAGCGACCGGCGTAGGGTGTGCTTACGAGGACCACTCAAAGGAAAACGTCCCAGACCAGATATTTCAAAAAATAATCAAATGTCATGATCGAAACCCTCGTGAAAATTTTAACCGAGTTACAAGGAACAAATTCTGAAGTGGAGGTGACGATCAAAATACGGGGGTGCGTGTGAGGCCATTAGGGCCCAGACCTCTCTTGGTTGGATCAATGGTTTGTCATTTTTTAATAAAGAAGTGTTTAAATTTTGGTCATGCTCCAACGTATGGTGCGGATATGAGGACCATTTGAATATAAGTTTACCGTATTACCCGTATGCTTAACAATAGCTATATGATGAATAAATAAATTAGTGCAATTAAAGTAACGGTGTACAGCGTTTTTTATGTACTAAATTCACTTTTTTCGGAACTTGTATGAAATTGGCAGCTGATGCGATCGAAGGCGCTGTAAGGAGCGTTTTTGAAGAGGAGTGGAGCGAAATGAGTAAATTAGGAACATTTTTGGGAGGAACATTTTTATAGAAAGGTTTTTTTCGGTGGGCGGAGATATGCTCTCTACTGAGTGCTTTTGTTGTTATTATTATTATTATTATTATTATTATTATTATTATTATTATTATTATTATTATTATCATTATTATTATTATTATTATTATAATTATTATTATTATTAGTAATCGAAACAAATACAGTGCCACCACTCATGATAGGTAATCATTTCAGTCAAAAGCAAGTAAGAAATAGACAATAAAAATTCAAAATAAAAAAAAATCATAATAATAAGCAATATAAGTGTACAGTGTAATTGTACTTAAGGCATACCATATACATACACATACAAATGAACATATTGCATATAAATGCACACACAAAAATAAACAAATTCATATGATATATACTTGCATTATACATACTGTATACACACATACACGTACACACAAATACACATACTAGTATAATAAACACACATACACACCACACACACACACACATACATACATACATGTACATCATTACCGTCTTCAATTCGTGCCCTTCTGACTTCTTTCGGAGTAAAACCCAGACGTCTGCTTCATCATTTCTTATCACATGACCAGCAAGAGCTACGTTGTCTATTGATGGTGGATAGAAGTAGGTTTTTACCGTACGGTAATCACCCACGTCTATCCACTATCATAAAGGCCTGTTTATGCTTTAACGATAAAAAAGCTAGAAAACAATTGTTCATATAGAAAATAGAAGAAATGAGAGAAGATTTTACACTAGAACGATTCGATAACGATTTATCAGTTAGGAGATAACAACAACATATTTTGACAAATCAAATCAGGTGACGTCATAATCATGAAAACATTAAAATCATAGTAGAGTAGCAACAATTTTATCGTTTTTCCATGATAATGACTTCATCTGACTTGATTTGTTAAAATATTTTATTGTTGTATACACGATAAATCGTTTTAGTGTAAAAACTTCTATTATTTCTTTGGTATTCTATATCAACAATCGCTTTTTTAGATTTTTTTTAATCGTTATCGTTAAAGTATAAACATTCCTTTAGACAACGTAGGCTAGCTCTTGCTGGTCATGTGAACGGCTAAAATAATAAAATGTTTAACTTTTCCTAATCAAATACTTTCTATGATTTATAAAAATTAAATAACTCTAACCTGCACACACCACAACCGATACTGGTTGGCACTGATCATTTTCGTCTACTTTTTCAGGCTCTCAGAACGGTGACCATCGTGGCTGTTGTCTTTCTGTGCATGACGTCACCAAGTGCAATATCTCATTTTTGGACGATAATCGAAATTCAAGATCAATATAATAATACTATTTACGTGTCATCGCAGCACGTGTGGTTTAATTCTAATATACTCAGATTATCTAATAGCTGCGTTAATCCATTCATTTATGCGCTCGTGTCCAGTAGTTTTCGATCGGCCGTAAAATCAACATTCTGCTGCAAAACACACAGGAAAAATTCTCCTTCTAACTCTAGAAGTAGACGTTTAGGCCTACATAACACAGTTGTTTAAATACAATGATAAACTACGCTAAGAGTAATCTTTACTATAAGCTTCATCAAAGATAATAAATAGCCATTTATGTTCTTTGGTTACATTCACACCGGATGCGGATCCAAACAAAACTATTCGGCGCGGACCGCGATGTCGATGCACTGGACGCCAGCGTCCCTAATCTTCACACTGATTTAATATTCTGATCCGTTCGCTCAGCTTACCGATTTGAAAATTTGGTACACTAGGTCTATACTAAAAAGTTAATTATTATGGGACATAATAAGAGTAAGGAATCATAAGAAGAAAAAAAAAATCAATTTCGGCTTTCAATTGAAAATTTGAACGACAAAATATTATTTTCTCGCCAGTTGATCGTTCTAGAGTGTCAATCAACCCTAACTGACCAATCAGGACAGAAACCAGGAATACGCGAGCGTCTAATAAGCACACGTGTTGACCCACAATCCCACGTGTCGTTTTGCTAGACCTTAGCAACAATATCCAAGGGGCGGGGCTTAAGGGAAATGGTCCATCCGTATAAATATTTTAAGCACTTTTTAAAACCACATTTTTATTGTTATTTTTTGGAGCTTCAATATACTAATGGATACAGCATTTCATTCCTTTATGGCTTTGAAAAAAATAATAAATTAAAAAAATATTGAGATCAGATGTTTAAGAATAATTATAGTAGAATTTCAATTTGAATCTTAATATATATATATATATATATATATAATATATATATATAATATATATCTTTATATATTAGTATATATATATATATAATATATATCTTAATATAATGTTTGTAATGTTTGTAAAGATTTTTCTGCAGTATAATATGACAACAACTATAATACCAACAACAGCAATAACCATAACAACATCATCAACAACAACAACAATAATAATAATAATAATAATAATAATAATAATAATAATAATAATAATCAAGATAATTCTTGCTTTTCTTATAAACTTGTAGTTTTTCTGCAATCTTTAATATACGATAATTATATAATAATAATATTAATCATAATATATAATAATAAATAGTTATCTATATATATGGTATATATAAACACGGTATATACATATATATATGATATATATAATATATATATATATATTATTTATATATATATTTAATACTGCACTTATATTGTGAGTTACTTTGTTTATTCTTCAATGTACAATATTAAGGCCTGTTTATACTTATACTGATAACGATAAAACCATATAAAGCAATTGTTCATATAGAAAATGAAAGCAATAAGAAAAGTTTATACACTAGGACGATTCGATAACGATTTATCGTGTATACGATACGGTAGTAACTTATTTTGACAAATCAATTTTATGACGCTATAATCATGGAAAACGATAAAATAAATGTTACTACTATGATTTTATCGTTTTTTAGATTATGACATCATTTAAATTGATTTTTAAAAATATTTTGATATTGTATGCATGATAAATCGTTAACAAATCGTCCTAGTATAAAAGTTCTCTTATTTCTGTTTTTATAGCTTTTTATCGTTATTGTTATCGTTGCAAGTATAAACAGGCCTTAACTTCTTGTTTTTTGTATAAACTCTATAATATACGATAATTATATAATAATAATAATATTAATAATAATAATATAACATATACTTGTTTATGCTTCTTTGTATAACTGTTGCTTTTTGTATAAATTTGTAAAGTGAAACTAATTGTGCTTTCTCGTGGCCATGATAAAATAAGCTTGTATTATTGCTTCGTAGATAATTCAGTTTTTTTAACATTAATCATTAACTGGTGATCTAACTGCACCCCGGTCGATTAATTAAATGTCGCTTTATGAATTGGAATAAATAATAATAAAACGTAATATAAAGTCGAATATTCCGTATTGTTTGTCTCATTGGAGGTTGATAGCTTTGTTGATTTTTTAAATTAATGAGCAATTTAATGGTTATATTATTGGTGGTGGCTAGAAAACATTAAGATTGAATTAGACCTACACTATAACAATCCGAAGAATCAGGTGATTGTGATGGTGAAAGCGGCTTGTTGGTTGTATGAAGGGTGATGATGATGGTGATGTTGTTGTTGATAATAGCATGACGATGATGATGATGATGATGATGATGATGATGATGATGATGATGATGATGATGATGATGATGACGATGATGGTGATGGTGATGGTGTTCTACGTTATTCATTACCAAGCAAAATTACAAAGGCTCGTAACCACCACAAAAGTCAATACAATACAATAATCTTCTTTTTATTTTTATTTTATTTTTTTTCAAGTAATGACCAATGTGTGGGAGTCTCTTTAATGGGAGCCCTGCCCCCGAGCCCACTGGCACAACCCAAGGGGTAGGCACAGCTTAGTGTGGTTTATATTGTGAAATATACTTTGAAGGAACTTCTGTAGGGGAATGTTTTATGGTAGTTTAATAGGGATGGGACTTGCACCCTTTTAGTCCCTTAGATCCAACTGTGTGTACTGAACCTTCAAATTTTGAGTTATTTAATATGTGATGGGAGCATTAGAACGTATATATATAGCAATAAATATCCTAGTAGATACATAAAAGAAACATACAAAAAAGATGAACTTGCATTAAATTCTTCATTATTCAACCTACCTAATGTTCGTCAGTTGGACATGTTTCCACCCATGTTTTAACCTATTAATTAATATACCACCAGATGATATTTTTTGTTGACTAATAAAAGAAACACATAATAAATTATACAGTGTCATTGTTATCCGTCGATGAAGCAGCACCGTTAAATTTATAACATTAATTAATTAAAAATTGTAAAAAAATAAAATATATAATAAAATAAACTATGCCATACTCACATACATCAGGAAATAAGCACACCAAAAGATAGCCTATAATAAATTATACGGTTTAGTACCGTACTCATTTACCAGTGGCGGCGCCAGCGTCTGAATTTTTTTTTTTTAATATAACAATTTTAGGGTTTAAAAGGGTTTATTTAATCGATTTTATATATAGATAGTCTACTAATATGTAGAAAATACATAGATTTTATTTCCATATCTCCCACGAATTGTGGTTTTTCTTCTTTTCGGGGGGAGGGGACACAAACTGGAGAAAAAGTCTGGGGCCCCCCGTGCACCCCTGGCGCCGCCACACTCACTTACCTAACTATATACTGCAGACAAAAAATACATACACGCAGACTACTTCACGGATATTATATAACCACAATTGTTTCTTCATCCTTCAGTGCGCAGTGCGCATGTGAAAGAGTGTCGAGAGTGAAATTCCTGAGAATGCTATACTGTACTATCACGGGTGGCATTACAGGTGGTTTTCACAGTTTATTTTAGTTACCACTTATGTATAACGATATTCTGAGAAGCCGATTAAAGACTAGAAGAAGTGGAGAAGAAGAAGAAGAACTTCAATTGTAGGACATGTTTGTAAATTTGCATTTACTTTTGATCTTCAATCCCTTTTCTCAAAATTTGATTTCGAACTATCTTTTACTCAACTGTATTGACTAATACTTTTTAAAGATTTGTTTAAACTTATACTGTATAATATTCTTTTTACGTTTTGTATTATTAATTAATATATTTCGGATCCGCCATAAAGCCTTATAAGTGTGCCACTGTTAGTGAAAAAGTGAAGTCCATTAAATTAAATTTAATTTAATTTAATTAAGGCTCTACAGGAGACTGGACCCCTTTTTGTGCTTAACGTGGAATTTAGATTTCTCTATTTAGAGCGAAATTAAGAAATATTTCATTAAATGTGTTCCTCTACCTTTGCCTTACATTTACTAATCATTATTTAATATACACAAAACATTGTATACACAGCCAAAGTTCAACATTCATTGAAGAGAAAAATTAAAATTGCATTGACATCACTATTTATTCTATATTGATCTTTAATTGGAGGGAATATTTTCAGATGAGTCCGCCAAATTCATGGTACTTTGTCACTAAAAAGAGGGAGTCTTTAAATGAAGGGAACCGGTAATAGTAAAAGATAGGCATTCACTCGGGCGGCAGTAAAGTTACCATTTTTAAAGCTTCCTTTTCCAAATCACAATGAAAGGCGATCATGGTTGTAGGAAAAATGGTCCCGGAAAGGTAGGCAAAAAAGGCCCAAATGATAAAATTCTGTATTAAAACTGATTTTTTTTGTCCGATTATTTAAATGCTGAAAAATAACAAAACTTGAATCAATAAATTAATATAAATCATTATATACATTTTTCAAAACTGAAATAGTTTAGTTCTTAAAAATAATTTAACATCAAGTAAGTGGCCATTTATATTATTTTTTTTTATTTTATAAGAAAAATCATGAATAACATTTTATATTATTCCGAAGTATTTAAATAGCAACATCTTAATTTATAAATCAACATAAATCCTATGCATTGTTTATTAAGTAATTTAATTCTGGTCAATTTCAAGGAAGTGGAATCGCCATTTGCAAATTCAATGTTAAACTTCAATCTCGGTATTGCTAAATTAATAAATGAACAAGTCAAGGTTCAAGTAAAATAA
Source organism: Anneissia japonica (assembly GCF_011630105.1). NCBI lineage: Eukaryota > Metazoa > Echinodermata > Crinoidea > Comatulida > Comatulidae > Anneissia > Anneissia japonica. Next base: position 12,167 of record NW_022718613.1, on the reverse strand, counting down.
TGTATGCTTGTAGTTTATTAGTAAATGAACCAACTAAAACGTTAATATATAATGAATGTGCTATGAATTTACTCCCTGAAATAGATGATTATTCCCAAATAAAAGAGATAAATAATTATCATAAACTCTGGACTAATTAGTTGTTTTTGTTTATTGGCTATAGTGATTCCCAACAAATAAACATTTGAGCAAATAAATTGTAGTTTAAATGTCACTTACACAATCACATAATGTATTAGATTTTAATTTATTTTTTATCTTTTTCATTCTGGCAAAACAAATAATGATAAATAACATTAAAAAATACAAAAAAATCAGAGGTTCACAACCATAAATTGAATGATTAGGTGAGCAAGGATGCAGCAAAACGTAATCACTGTCCTTAGAGATGTGCTGCTCCTAGATTAGCAAACTACATAAATATAAACAAACAACTTTTACATAATTGAGGCCTAACGTCATCAAATGAGTTGCAGTAATTATCATATAGGCCTGTGGCCCAAACAATACATTATCAATACATAATTTATAAAACAAATATTTAACAAAATACAGTAGCAACTCGTAGGCCTACAGTATAATTTGTGTCCTATGTGTTGTGTGCAGATGATTTTAGGCCCGTAGCCAGGTTCAAGTAGCAGGGGGGTTTCTGGGCGTGAGGACCACGGTCGAATCCCCGTGGGGTCGGCGAAACCTCCAAACTCCAAAGCAAGAGGATTTTTTTTTCTTTTTTTTTGCTTTATGGGTCTAAATAATGCTATAAAAGCAGATATGTTGGAAAATGTCTGTGTCTGGGTGGGTCTGCAGTGCATTAGTTGGGTTGGAGGACTTATTTCTGAAATTTGAAGAAGGGGTTATCCAGAAAAGAGTTGCTAGAAAAAAAAGGGGGTCCTCCCGAACCATAAAAATCCACCTGGATACGGGACTGGGTATCCATCTGTAAGATACTCTTTGCGTACCGAAATGACTGTGTACTTCAAACCTAAAGCTTCACCTAATACCTTAACTTAATTTGTTATAATTTATTTAATTAATAATTTGATTATGAGCAAAGATTTACTCTGCAAGCAATCCACATTACTTTATCTAAGCTAAAAGAGTTAAATAGTTGTTAAAAGGCGATTTTTCTTTAAACAATTTTAAGGAAGTTTTGAGGCCTTCATTCTAGGATAAACAATAAAAATTTTTAAGACTATTACACTGATATATATTGGCGGGCCTTCATTGTGAGCAGAAAAAGACGCTTTAAAAGGGTCAAGAGAGTGTGGGATATTGAGTTCCGTGATTTATTCGAATGTATGGCCTAATTTTTAACCAAAGAAGTGTTTCTCTCTATGCTGAATATCACATTTTAATTTTTATGTAGAATTAAATAAAATACGTAGCTCCCTCCATTTAACTGCACTTCTCTGCTTCCCCGGTTGAATGCTAATCTTTTACCATTCTCGGTTTCCTGTATTTAAAGTCTCACTCTATTTTACAGATCAAGGACCATGGGTTATGGCGGACTCAATTGAACATTTTCCCTCCAAGTAAAGATCACTTTAAAATAAATAGTTGATTTTAATGCAATTTTTTTTTCCTTCAATGAATACTGAACTTTGTGTATACAATATTTTGTGTATATTGAATAGCTATTAGTGTAGTTGGCTAAAGAGGAGTGGGCCTACATGGCTTGTTAGGCCGCCATTAAATGTTTAATACATAACAGCATGAAGAGAGAAATCTAAATTCCATATTAAGCGCCAATAGGGGTTCCGTCTCCTGCAGATTTAATTGAATTAAATTCATTTCAATTTAATGGACTTCACTTTTATAACAGTAGCACACAC
>NW_022718613.1:6680-9180 GCF_011630105.1 Anneissia japonica | reverse complement strand
TTTTGTCTACTGAATTTTGTTTACAGTGAAAGAAAATAAGTCTTATTAAATTGAAAACTGATGTTTAATTTGCTAAAATCAGTATTTGTCAGGAAACGTAAGTAATCGTTTATTAAAATATGTTTTGTCTTTACTGTATTATGTTTACAATGTAAAAGAAAACAAATGTCTTATTGGATTAAAAACCGATGCTTTAATTTGCTAAAATCCGTGCTTATCATTGTTTTTACTTATATATTTTTGAATGACATTTTTTACTTCATAATTTATTTATCAGTTCTCATTTTGACAATGTTGAAACGCCGGCCATATGTTCTGTTTATACAGACATATTAAATTTAGTTATTATTTTTATTTCAATTGCTATGGATACTGTTTATTATTATTATTATTATTATTATTATTATTATTATTATTATTATTATTATTATTATTATTATTATTATTATTATTATCATTATTATTGTTATTATTATTATTATTATTATTATTATTATTATTATTATTATTATTATTATTATTATTATTATTATTATTATTATTATTATTATTATTATTATTATTATTATTATTATTATTATTGGCTTTTCCCAGAAGTAGCTGGAAAGGCATTGTTTTTGTTCAGATTTTTTCTTTTTGGTTTTTTCCATATCGTTTTTCCTAAGTTTTTACCGTACTTGTGTCTTTTCTATACTTTGTCAAAACATAAAGACCATATATCAAGGATTTGCCTCCTAATATTTAGTGTCATGGGGATTTAGGGACGAATTTCAAAAATGGGTTAACTGATCTGATTACAAATTTTGGGAAAGTTTAATCAAGTTTCAAGGAAAAAATTATGATGGTTTTATGACGAACGGGCTTAGAGTGAAAATTCGAAGGGCATTCAAATTTCTGTTCTGACATAAATATCTCAAAAACCTGACCACAGGGTCTAAATGAAACGTCTTATAATAGTTAATTGTCATAATCCAATTGAGAAATGATTAAAATTTGGTGAAGATCCGAAATAAGGCCATTCAAAGGGAAATGTTCCAGACCAGATATTTCAAAAACTACTGTAATCAACTGATTTGAATCAAACTTTCTTGAAAAATTTGACCAAGTTAAATGGAAGAAATTATTATGTGCTGGTGACCATCCAATTTAGGGTGGAAATGTGAGGATCATATAAATATCTTTAAAAACTTACCTATGGGTATAAATAAAGCTTTCTATAATAGTTGGTAGAGATCTAGTAATGAAATGATTACATTTTTTGTGACGATCCGGAGTAAGGTATTGATATGAGGACCATTCAAATAAAAACGTAACATAAAAGGTATTTTAAAACGAGGAAAAAATTAGTATGTGTTGGTGACGATCCAATTTAGGTTGTAAATGTGAGGGTCATTTTAATTACTGATGTCCCAGACCTAAATATCTCCAAAAACGTATAAATAAATCTAAATGAAACTTTCTACTTCTTGGTTTCCTGTTTCTTTTTTTGTTTTTTTTTAAATCTACTTCATTTGGTTTTTTTTTTAATTATTACTTTTTAACGACTTTTCTTTTCATTGAAATTTCAACTTCGTTTCTGATTAAAGCAATGGGGAAAAGTCCTATGTTCTGTGGTTCAAACAGACATAGTAAGTCTAGTTATTATTATTATTATTATTATTATTATTATTATTATTATTATTATTATTATTATTATTATCATTATCATTATTATTATTATTATTATTATTATTATTATTATTATTATTATTATTATTATTATTATTATTATTATTATTAATATTATTATCATTATTATTATCATTATTATTATCTATAACCATCATGATTAACTACGGCCCATGTGGCAACAGACCGGAGCCGCTATTATAATTACTATTAATACAATTTAATCAATTTTTCATTTTGTTTAGTTCATTGAGTGAGTTGGTACTTACCCAATTTTCAGCCAGAAAAAATTGGTAGGCGTATTTTCGTTGTTCCTTACGAGTAAGGAAGAAAATATCATCTGAAATGACGACAGCAACAGCAAACAGTTACAACGATAGAAGCTTAGATTCCCTCTCAACTGATAGCTACAGGTACAATAGTTCTGGTGGCTTACCACCATCACCAGACGAATGTTACATCCTCAATTTCCTCACCTTCGTAAACACCAGATGGCAGTGGCGTCTGCTCATTTGTAGCCAGATTCTTCTATTTATAATTGGATGTATTGGGAATGTCGTCGTTATTTTTCTTATTCATCGATGTAGACACTTGCGAGGTGCACCCATCATCCTTATAGTAAACCTTGCAATAGCCGATCTTTTCGTTTGTCTAACGCATTTCCCATTTTATATGTATCTTACTTTCCTAAATATGTACCCTAAACCGTCAACGTTGTATCCCCTCACCCGTCTACATCAAGGTCTGTGTTCAGCTATACCGTTTTTGGAATTCCAGTCACAATTATGTTCAGCCTTGACAATCGCATCTATTAATGTTGAGAGGTACGAAG
>NW_022718613.1:4426-5976 GCF_011630105.1 Anneissia japonica | reverse complement strand
ACTTTTTTAGGCCCTAAAAATGGTAAGCATCGTGGCAGTTGTCTTTCTGTGCATGACGTCACCGAGTGCAATTGCTCGATTTTGGACGATAGCCGCACCTATTCATATTCCTGTGTCAAGGCAGCGCGTGTGGTTTTCAACTAATCTGATGAGAGTAGGTAACAGCTGCGTTAATCCATTCATTTATGCGCTCATGTCCAATAGTTTTCGATCGGCTATCAAATCATCAGCTTCTACAAACAGGCGAAATTCTCCTTTTAAACTCTAAAAGTATACACATTTACAAAACAAACTTTAAAAACAATGATAAACTACGCGAAGAATAATCTTTACTAAATAGGCTGCATTCACATCGTATCCGAATCAAAATTTGGGCCACGTGTTTGTTGCGCTGAACGCCAACGTCCTTATTCTTACACTGATCAGATTCTCTGATCAAATCGCTTGGCTTACAGATCTGAACATTTGGATTCTGTGTGAAGGCACCTTAACGATGCATGATTGCATGCGCAATTTACTGAATTTTAAACATTGCTTTAAAATAATGTGGGTCCCTAAAAACTGTTTGTCTATGTAATATGGACATAATAATATAGTGTATAATAATATAGCATATACTAACAGGGGAGGCACCAAGATTTCCTCGACGGGGGTCCGAGAAGATTTCCTCCGACGAGAGCAAAGTGGGCGTGGTCGAGCTTCACTTTAAATGTTTCGAAAGCGGTCGAATGAGTGGTGCTTTAAAGACTTATTTAATTGATGTTAGGGTCTACTAATATGTACAACATAGGCCTATATATAATCGTATTTCTCCGCGACTTATTTCTTTCTCAACGATGGCCAGCTCTCCCCGATTGGGGGGGGGGGGGTAGACCTCTTGCCCTTTTATACCCTTTGTATAATATATAACTATATAGTAATTGATTATATAAATCTTTATTGGTTTATTTGAAACTATATAGAAAAATGTTGATCACGCACTGTAGTGAACAGCCCTCACTCAACAAACAACTCTACCATTTTAATTTAACTTTGTCATTTTGATTTCACTTCATTTACCATTACATTGTTTCTATTCATGATCTTAATGTTCACAACCTGATACGGTTGAATTACGTGTAGATTGACGTGTCACGAACTTCGCTTCGTTTAAATAAGATTGCCTATATGGAATCTCTGTACACTGATGATGACAGTAGGATCTGTCGAAACATGTATGTAAAGTAAGGCTTAGCAATGGCTAGGCCTAATAAAGGTTTCAGGCATTGCCTGACATGATCGTTCTCAAAAGTATCGTCATATTTTTGAATTTTATTAGTGATATATATATATATACAATAAAAGAAACAATATAAAATCTTGTCATTGTTAATTTTCTATTGTTCTTAGGCTTTTCATTACACGTTTTTTATTGTTTCTTTGTTTTATTATAGCCATCCATTGGTTAATCTGCGTTCTGCAATCCCATTGGTTAACCATAAGCCTCTTCTTGAGCTTCTGTTATGTATTTAATTCTATCTTACCATGTTTTATTTCATAGCTTGATAAAG
>NW_022718613.1:0-4313 GCF_011630105.1 Anneissia japonica | reverse complement strand
TTTATATATATATATATATATATATATATATATATATATATATACATGTGTGTGAACCGTTAATAAAAAGAAAAACTATGCAACGCCGTACAAGTAAGACTGTCAATCAACATTAACAACACTGACCAACGTGTTTTGTGTATGTTCTAACACTGTTGTGAAGTATCCAAGGGCTGGCTAAAAGGAACAGCCTATTAACATCATTATGAATATTTTGAGGAGTTTCAAAAACCATAGCCCTATAATATTCAGTGTATTTTTTACACATATGGATATTCCATTCCCATATTTCTTCAGCCATCTTAGTATGTTGTCATTTATTCACTGTAGGTTTTGATGTGCTGAATTGAATTGTGATGCTTTTTATTGTCTTACTTTCAATTAATTTAATTATTATATATTGAGTTCAGATTTTTTATTTGTAAATTTTTATTTGAAAATTCTGTACAGTGCATGTGAACATTTTTCATGGATATTAATTGCGCTTTATTAAAAGTTATGTAATTATTATCTTTTAATGCATATTACGTATAAGAATAAGAGTAGAATTTCAATTTTACTTTTAATGTTTGTATAGGTTTTTTGCAATCTTTAATATACAATAAATATATAATAATACTTATGTTAATATCAATAATAATATAGAATATATATAATGCTTATATTATGATTTACCTTGTTTTATTCTTTAATGTTAACTGCTGCTTTTCCTAAAATTTCAATTTTACTTTTAATGTTTGTATAGGTTTTTTTTGCAATCTTTAATACACAATAATTATATAATAATAATACTTATACTAATGTCAATAATAATATAGAATATATAATGATTTACCTTGTTTTATTCTTTAATGTTTGACTGTTGCTTTTCGTATAAACTTGTAGTTTGTAAATTGAATGTAAAGATTTTTAAGTGTTTTCTCACTGTCATGATGAAAATTAGCATGTATGATTTTTAGTGTTTCGTGAAAAATGCTGCTTTTGCATAAACATTATTGTATGATGCATTACAAATTCTAATTTAATATGATAATTAAAAGTAGAAAAAAAGTCGAAATATTTCTGTGTTGTCTCATTGAAAGTTGATAGTTTGATTTTTTAAAATTAATGATAAATTTTATTATTCATGTCTTGATATTATAAATTTTAGATAATTTACGGTTTTGTGTATTTTTTATTTTTTATTTTATTTATATTTTTTTGAATACCGAGTAATATTTTAATGGAAAGCAAAGTTGCTGTCTGGCTACCATGATATGGCTTATCAATAATAATGATTATTATTATTTATTCGAACGTACACTTTTATATCATGGGCACGCGTCTAATGACGATGCGTTCAAAAACAATAATTTCAAATTTGACTAAAATAAGCAAAACAATTATATAGTTGACAAGCAAAATGAATAATACAAAAACAATCAGAAACAAAATTTCGAGTGAAGCAATGAGTAAATCGAAGAATCTATAACAGCATACATTAACATGTAATGTATGATTCTAAATATGGAAATCTAAAGGCTATTATTTAGTGCCCATACTGGGTCCAATGTCTCCTGCAGACGTCCCTGGAATGGAGCCTTCCTGGAAATCGACGGTAAATACCTCTTCCACACTCACCGATAGGAAGCAAGTCCCGAGATCAACCAACAACAGCAAATTCATGATGATATTTGCAAGTGGCATTTTTTTGCTACTATATTATCAAAAGTCATTGCAAATAATTATAATAATTAATTAGGTAACTACTGGTACATGAAATGTATGATACCATAAACGCTCGAATTTAGCGCCACTCTCTAAAGCTTTGTCTACGCTATCAAATTTCATCTAAAAAGCGTAATTCCATACAATATTTAATCAATAAAAAGAAGGTCTTGAGAACTATAATAAATTTCACTCTCTCATTTGACAAGGCCCTATAACACCCACCCGCCCTCATACGTAGGCCTATCACGCCTCGATAATAGTAGTGAAGTTACGATCGACATGGCCATGTCATCCCCCCACCCCCGGAGTGGGGGATTTACTCAAAAACATCATCAAAACTCAAAAGTAAAATTTCTATTGCACAATAAATCAGAGGAAAGTGAGGTGAACTAATTAACAAATTAAATACAACTAAAAAAAGAAATATATGTTTGGAACACCAAACATCTCTGTAGCATACGGTAGATAGGCCTATGAGATTCCCCTCATCGTGTTTATTTTCCTCAAAACACAAAACCTACAATATAAAAGGGTTGTCATCATGCAAAACAATGTCCTAAGAAAACTCATTTAAACAGATCGCCCGGATGTAGATTCTTTTAACTTGGGGCCTCTATTAAGTACCGGTCTTCATTATAAGGATTCTATAAGACACCAATGACCATGGTTTTGGCAGATTAAACTAAAAATTATCTATTAATTAAAAAAAATATACCGTAGTGAGTTTTAGTGCAGTTTACAGGCACAGACATCAAAATAACATACATCAAAAGCCGATATTTTGTATACACAGTGCTCCATATTGAAATTTAAATAGGGTTAATATGATGTTGCAGTAGTTGTATTTATTTGATATTTGCGTAAGTCGAGAACAGGTCTTGTGACGCTACCGAGAAATGGTTTATCCGAGAAATGTCATATGATCATTGAAAACGCCTAAAAATAAATCAATTTTGGCAACAATGGCGTCCCATCATGATCAATTATGATTACGTATTTGCATGGCGTTCCATACTATACTTTTTGTTGGTTTCCTTTTCCCCATCCAAATCTACGGAGCCCTACGGAGCTCCTAAAGGGACATGTTTAGAAAAAAATATTTAATTATTTCGAGGGAACGAAATAATATTTCGTTCCCTCGAAATAGTAGGCCTATTTTGTTCCCTCGAAATAATATTTCGTTCCCTCGAAATCATTTCATTCCCTCGAAATAATATTTCGAGGGAACGAAATATTATTTCGAGGAAACGAAATAACATTTTGAAGAAACGAAATATTATTTCGAGGGAACAAAATAATATTTCGAGGGAACGAAATATTATTTCGAGGGAAAGAAATAATATTTCGAGGGAACGAAATAATATTTCAAAGGGAACGAAGTAATATTTCGAGAGAACGAAATAATATTTCGAGGGAAAGAAATACTATTTCGAGGGAACGAAATATCATTTCGTTCCCTCGAAATGATTTCGTTCCTTCGAAATGATTTCGTTCCCTCGAAATAATATTTCGAAATATTATTTCGAGGGGAAAAAATAATATTTCGAGGGAACGAAATAATTTCCAAAGGGAACGAAGTAATATTTCGAGAGAACGAAATGTTATTTCGAGGTAACGAAATGATTTCGAGGGAACGAAATATTATTTCGTTCCCTCGAAATAATTAAATATTTTTTCTAAACATGTCCCTTTAGGGGTTCCGTACAAGATTCCCGACCATATAAACATACTTGCACTGGTGGCGCTCTCCAAAATTAACTAATACAAGTAGGCCTACAATACTGCTAGGACTTTAGACAATTGTCTTCACTAACAGCAATGTGTAATCAATTCTAAAACACTTGTATTTCTATTGGAAGAAAATATTCAAACATAATGTGTAATATCATGGTATTGACAGATCTAACTAACTAAAGATAATATAGTGATTACAAAATGATGATGATGTGTCTGTAGATATATGCCTATACATCAAAATAATACACAACATAAGATGATGTTTAGTGTATAGTGCTCTATTAGTATGATGGTGTTATGTTGAAGCTAGGCTCCGGAGGAAAAACAAATTTTGATATGTGGTAGAACCGATTTTACTAAGACACTTAAAAATATATAGTTGACAGACTCGCAAGCGGTTAATGAGATACATATTTTTTAAATATTTATAAACTGGGAAGTAACCAACCATTTTTCCACACCTTTCCAACCAGTTTTGAAATATTTAAATATCTGAATTTTCCTAAAATTCGCAGGACTTGATTATGTGAGTGACTACCGGTATATTGTAATCAATAACTGTGTACAGTTAACTGTACATCGTTTAAAAATACTTGGAATAAAACAATCTTGCATCTGCTACGGTATCTCACTTCATAATTTCCCTCAAAATATTTACAGACCATGTGTTCTAATTAAAGACCAAAGCTGTTAAAAACCATTAAACCCTAGCCGGAACTCACTGCACTGGGGCGGATATAGAGATGTCCAAAAATGTGTGTGTGTGGGGGGTGGGTGACGAAAGGGGTCATGCCCCTCCCCCCCCCCTTTGGCATTCCCCCGCAAAATTTTTGTGTTCTAGACGCCCGAAAATAACAATTGAGGCG
>NW_022718612.1:0-658 GCF_011630105.1 Anneissia japonica | reverse complement strand
GGTAGGGTAAGTCCTAGCATAGCCTAGGCCTAGTAGACCTTCGTGTATTGATTCTTGCCTAGCCTATATGCCTACTGTACAGTATCTATGCTCAGCCGGCCTTGACTGTTAATAATGTTACCACTACTAATGTACTAGCCTAGGCCAATCTGGTTTAGTTAGGCCACTACAATACAGGGCCAAAGTAGGCTTCCCTTTTTGAATTGACATAAATAGGCCTAAGGCTAAAACATGTTTGTGTTTCTCAGTCTTTACATTACGTCACTACACATTTTTTTTTATTATAAATATTATTACTTTCCCCCAAGAGGTCCATGCTTTTCTGCCTTTGGAATACTTCTGACAATATCTCTCAATTCTTTTTTTTAATTTAGTTTGTGCAATTGCTTTTCTTTTTGCAAGATCACTTGCCATTTTGAGTTTCAAGTTCGGGAGGTTTTTGAGGAATTTTAGGTCATTGTTGGTGTCACTGGTAGTGTCGTTCGCGATCTGCCGTTATATTTACGTGATTAGTTTCCTTGAAGTGAAATGAAATTGCGAGTTGAATACTCGAAAAGTTTCCATCTTCCTTCCAGAATATCGGTAGAGAGGTTGATTGTTACAATCTTATTAAGCCTATATTAAAGCTAAAGGTTGCGGTGCCCCTTACTTAATCGCT
>NW_022718611.1:0-513 GCF_011630105.1 Anneissia japonica | reverse complement strand
TTCATCAAAATCAAAAAATATGTGGTTAAATCCATTGGGTGATTTGACATGGAATGACCCAGCGAAGGATTTCTTCTATTCTTGAAAAGCGTCTAAACATTTGTTGTAAAAAAAAAACTTTTACCGAGTCGATTCGCGCACTTGAAAAAAACATTTTTTGGCTCAGAATTTATTTCTGGAGAGTTATCCGGAACTATTTCGGCCCAATTGTGATATATATCCGCGAAATACCCAATTAATACATTGGGTATCCTATCATCCGTCGGGGCACTATTTTCTATCGCGATGTTTGGAACTCCGAAAAACAGCGCCCCCTATCGGTTTTGTTTCTAGCTACCAGTATTAATTAGCCAGGCCACCAGTAAGCCAGTAATTCATAATGTGACATGAAATTTCGCCAGCTAGGCCCAGACTGTATAGATAGCAAGGCCTGAGCATGGAATATATCCTCAGCGCAAAAATTTACGCAAGAAATGCATCCATGCATTTTGGAAAATAAGGGCCGATTTAGAG
>NW_022718610.1:0-933 GCF_011630105.1 Anneissia japonica | reverse complement strand
AAAAGGGAAAAACTGAAATGAATTTTGTAAGTAGTTTTTAATGTTTGCAATATGTTTAATTATTTCAAAAATATGTTTTCGATTTAAATTCATTACCGTGACAGTAATTAAACCCAGGACATTAGGATTGGAAGGCAAACATTTTAAAGACCAAACTACACTTAGAAAATAAGAACCAGTAAACCTTTGCGCAGGCTCAGAGTGTTCTTAAATTTTGTGCCGATTTCAGACTCAAAAGTTCTTATTTTACACATTTTTCACAGATAGAACATTTTTATTGCACAGCAGTGTATTACTGCACTGTATTATAAAGGGTGGGTCTATTATAGTCAAACCTGCTGCACATGATAGTGTACAGATAAGATTTTTTTTTAAATAAAAAACTCATTTGATATTTTACATCAGCCTCAATTTAATCTTAATTTGTTCCTATTTTAAAGCAATTTCAGCCTCAGTGTTCTGATATAAAGTGTATTAAACTCCAAAAGTGTATTAAACTCTATATCTATAGGCCTATATGTGATTTTATAGGCATATAGGATAAACCTAGAAACAACAAGCAACATAACGAAAATAATAATTAATTATAAACGTAATACTGTAGTAGAAGAATTACATTTTTTGAGAATGAAAAAAGAATCTTAACCTCCACCGAGAATCGGACAGCCCCGGACCTTTCGCTTACATAGCGAACGTCACTGCAACTAGACCAAGAAGGCTTTCGTTGGTTGATTCGATCCGGTAGGCTATATAGCCACTGAGAGTCCTTCAACATTCTCATCGCTCCTCATATCAATTAGTGGATGCTTAGTTTATTTTGTCATTCTGATCGGATTTTCTCTACTGTTCCGTTTTAATTTTAAAATAGTTTTGCATTATGTGGCCGTTTGTTGTTTTATGGGTTTTCCCATTTGCCTTTTTAAATTTATATAT
>NW_022718609.1:0-3556 GCF_011630105.1 Anneissia japonica | reverse complement strand
ACATCAATCCATCCATCCATCAATCCACCAATCAATCATTACATCAATCCATCCATCCATCAATCTACCAATCAATCATTACATCAATCCATCCATCCATCAATCCACCAATCAATCAATCCAGCCATTCATCTACAATCAATCAATTAATTGGTCAATCCAACCATCAATCCATCGATCTACTATCAGTCAATCCACCAATCAATCAATTTATCCATTCATCAATCTACAATCAATCAATTCATCCATCAATCAATTTATCCATTTATTAATTCATCAATCTACAATCAATCCATCAATCAGTCCACCATTCAATCAATCAATCAATCAATCCATCCATCTATTGATTCATCAATCAATCCATCCATCAATCAATCAATTTATCCATCCATCAGTCCTCCAATCAATCATTACATCAATCTATCCATCTATCAATCCACCAATCAATCATTACATCAATCCATCCATCCATCAATCCACCAATCAATCATTACATCAATCCATCCATCCATCAATCCACCAATCAATCATTACATCAATCCATCCATCCATCAATCCACCAATCAATCATTACATCAATCTATCCATCTATCAATCCACCAATCAATCATTACATCAATCCATCCATCTATCAATCAATCCACCAATCAATCTATTTATCCATCCATCAATCCATTAATTAATCATTTCATCAATCATTCAATCAATCTTTCAATCATTCTACAGCAATCGGTTGATTGAGCAATCAGTTATTCTCAAATAAATATCAAAATCAATCAATCAATCCATTCAAAAATATTCATCATTCAAATAAATAAATAAATAAGTAAATAATGCTATAATTACAGTAGGTGATGATGATGCTAAAGAAATTTATTTAAAAAAAATGTTTTTCTGTTTTTCTTTTTTTATTGTAGTTACTTGCTGCAGCTGGTATAAATGATAAAAGACCTGCTCCAGAACCCAACTCTGCTGCTTGCATTGCAGTGTATTTGGTTGCCAATGGAGCAAGCCTTGAGGTGAAGAATAAAAAAGGGAAAACTCCGGCAGATCTCAATAAGAATCCTCGTGTTGCAGAAATATTGAATATATCGTCACAGCAATGGTAATGCATTTTTTATGTTTGGTGAATACAGTGCTTAACTTCTAATGCTTGCAAGGGTTTTTGATTCAAATCTGTAAGACATGAATAACTTTAATATTATGACTAACTCCACTTCCATGCATGTAAATGTGACAATATTATGGAATAATAATATAATTTAATTTAATAATTTAATTTGGTGTTCGGTATGTGTTCCATATGTGTTTGATTCCACGACTGGGGTAGTAATGTGTGTGTTTAAGGGCTTTGTGCATGAAGTTCTATATAAGGACGACATATTATTATTATTATTACATATAGAACAGCTGCATTTAGGGTACATATTAAATGATAACAGATGATCAGTGTTATTATTATTATTCTTATTATTGTTATTTATGAATATTAAATACTTTTTTAATTTGTTTTCAGGAAACAATCACATGAGTAGTGGTCATTTTAAAGGCACTGTAACAGATATTACCATTGGTCGAAATTAGTCACCTGATTATCAACCATTAAAGAAGCAGTCAATGGCTGAAGAAGTATGCCACGACAACTTTGAAAAAAAAGGTGGGGACATTACTGAGGAGAAGTGTCTGGGCCACCGCCGGATAGCAAGGGGTGGGTAAATCACTGAGAAACAATGGGCTGGAATAATTTTTATTATTGTTATCCTTATAATTATTATAATAATATTGTTTAATGATGATTTAAATAATTGTGTAGAGTGTTTACTGTGATTATATTGAATTGAATTGGTAGGCAGCAGCAACTTGCTTATGGGAGGTCTTTGAAGCTCTATCCAGACTATCAAATTTTATTTGACAAAAAATGGTTGGTTATTCACCCATGTAGTAACAATGTGCCTATATATGGTCATGATGTGATGTCATCATGACCATATTTAGGCATGTCACATGTTTTTGTCAAATGAAATATGATAGTCTAAAGGGCTTGAGCTCAAAATAGGGAAGAGCAGATGAGTTTCTAAAATACTAAATTTTAAGTTTTAAACACTAATGCTCGAAATTATTTATTTTTGAAGTTATTGTAATTAAAGTATTCTTTTTTACAACCAATTTTCAAAATATGAAGAAATTTACAGGATTATGTACTAAATATATTATATAATATATTATAATCAAATATAAAATAAATACGAATTGCTTTGCGTTTTTAAAGTAAGTTATAGGCAGTGCCGTACTCAACAAACTAAATAACACAAAAGTCATTAAATTTCCGACGTTCTTAAAGATTGAAAAATAATGTGCCAATACTGTTAATCTTACTACATAACAGGGAACGCAATTATTTATCAAGGGTGGGCATAAAAATTGGTTGGAGGGCCAAAGTGAATTCAACCTTTTCACACAAACTGTGATGTTTCCAGTGACCTTCTAAAAACGTCCAAGCACTGCTTTTACACCAATTTATTCTGAGTTTTAATGTTACTTTTACATATGATCGGTGACAGGCCGTGAAAAACAAGGTGTTTTCTAACCAATGTTGAATACGATCCAAACAGACCCATTTCAGTTATGTGTTGAGCTTTCGAATTGATGCAATTAAGAGCCTTGTTAATGAAACTAATATACCCTCCATGCCCTGTAGATATTCTCAATTTTATCATCGAACAGTGGTAAAATTGGGAATCCGTAAAAGCTGGTACAGTAATTACGAAAGAGCACATTCCGAATTTCTGAGTTAACATACCAAAAGGTTACCAGAAACATATTACTCTGTCAATTAAAATCATGAATACATTTAGAGCCATTGAAATCATTAGAAAGCATTTGTCTGTTAATAATAATAGTAATTTATCCAAGAAGACTTGTTCTACCACCAGAACCAGAGGCGAGCGTGCTGTTCGAACCAGCGCCGATATTATGGCTATAGCTTGCGGCGCCCCTGCTAACCACTCGGCCATTCGACTCACCAAACTTATTTTGTCAAACGTTTGAACAATGGCTCCACTCCACCAATGGTGATGTTCTTTATGTTAAGTACAATTACAATGTAATATATAAACAATATAATTTGGCTTTTTGATGCATTAAATGTGATATTAAAACGAATAGGATATTTCTAATATCAATAGGGGTACAGCCAAAAAAAAGGAGTAGTCCTGTTCTTCTTCATTATTTAATTCCAATAACTGTAGTCACATTATCGTCTTGCAACTATTTTCTTTTGTCCTCAAAACTTTCTTCTCGCAAATGTTTTTTCAATTAATAAACGCGAGTTTTACCAATAGGCCTACTAACCATAACTATTCCAAAACTATGGAGTTCCAAATTTTGGAAAAAAAATTATTGCTATCACAAATCACATTAAACAGACAACTTGAATTTTCACTCAGTTTATTCAGGTATGAAATAGGAGACCTATCAGATAGTGATTTTGTTCACTTTTTAGGAATCCTGTCTCTGCCTGTTTGGTTTTTTCTTGTCATTGTGCATGTTTTGCGAT
>NW_022718608.1:0-510 GCF_011630105.1 Anneissia japonica | reverse complement strand
AATCGAGGACACTAAATATAGAGGAAATACGCCAGGTCCTCTTTCTTGCACATCGTGCTTTATTTAGCCATTGCGTTCGTTTTCCTAGAGTGTACTAGATGACGTAGTTGACATAGGGTCAACACTTCTTAAGGATATTACATCCCTCCTTATTTTGTTAACTTGAATTTTATTTGTTTGATAATGTTGAAACATTTTAATTTTTTTTTTTCTCATTTTTTCCAGTTTTGCAAACACGTAGGCCTAGCCCTGTCTCTTATACACATCTAGATGTGTATAAGAGACAGGTCATAATACGTTGAAAACACCGGTTCTCGCCCGATCACCGAAAAAAAGCAACGGCGGGCCCGATTAGTACTTGGACCACCTTGGAATACCGGGTGCTTTAGACTTAATTTATTCTTTTCTCCTAAAAATTGGTTTGACCAATAGTAGCGCATCGAAACCTCTTATAGGTAACACGTCAACAACTTGAAATATCATTCACTGATCTCGATGATCGAAGTGTTG
>NW_022718607.1:0-595 GCF_011630105.1 Anneissia japonica | reverse complement strand
TCTAATGTTTACAAATGTTCCCCTTACTAAGGTAATTAATATAATTCTTGATAGAGTTTACAATAAGAAACTGATATCTACTAACCTTAAGAGAAATTCGCTAAGGAAGCTACTTAGAGATTGCTGTACTAAAACTGTATTTACATGTAATAATGAATTTTATAAACAAACTGATGGTGTCTCAATGGGTTCGCCTCTTGGCCCAGTTTTAGCTAATATTTTAATGACTGAACTAGAAGAGTCTATTGTTCCTAAACTTATTGAATCAGGTACTATTAAGTTTTATACTCGTTTTGTTGACGACACACTAGTATTAGCTAAGCCCAATGATTTCCCGCAAATTAAGCTATTTCAATGCTTTCCATAGACAGATACATTTTACTTTTGAATCATTTGAAAACAGTGACACAGTACACTTTCTGGATTTACAATTTAACAACAGTGTAGGAAGTATGAGTATATATCGTAAAAATACACATACAGGTCAATATGTCCATTATGATAGCTTTGCTCCATGGAACCATAAGATATCCTGGATTCGTAGTTTAGTTTCTAGAGCCCACAGATTGTGTACTCTTGATAAACTTCAAACAGA
>NW_022718606.1:272-509 GCF_011630105.1 Anneissia japonica | reverse complement strand
GGGAAATAGGGAGCACACAAGACATTAGTAAGCATTTTGATTTCCTAAACATACAATGTGACTTAATTTATCATTATCAGTGGCGGCTCCAGGAAAGCAAATTAGAGGGGGGGGGACAGGGATGGACTTGCACAATTTGGGAAAGTAGATCACCTTAGCCCCACCATGTTTGGGGCTGAGGAAAGAAAATTTATGATTATGACACCTCTAGATTGCCGGAAATGGCACTCTCAGACC
>NW_022718606.1:0-195 GCF_011630105.1 Anneissia japonica | reverse complement strand
AATTTAGGGTCCGGTCGGCCCCACTTGAATCCGCCACTGATTATTATGACGTCATTGCGAAATTGCGTCAACGTAACACTGGAGTTTGTAAACTTTTGGTATCCCTTAATCGAAATAGATAGACATATCTGTGTCAAAGGCTGTATAATTATAGTTTAATAATGGCTATATAAAATTCAATTGACTAACTATAAT
>NW_022718605.1:0-1516 GCF_011630105.1 Anneissia japonica | reverse complement strand
TTTTTGATTTTTTATTTTCCTGCTACATTTTTCTCAGTGAGTTAGGGGCAGGTGGAGCAGGGCAAACAAACAATTTTTTTTTTACCTATCATCATCATCATTTGGTTAAAAAAAGGTTTTCAATCCAATCTTGATCAACCAAGTATCTTTTCAAGCCTAAATTTTCTTAATCACATACCTTAAAACATTTTACCAACTGAAATGTATGTGATGGTTTATAGCCATAAAATTATATTGGATAAATAACTGCTGGGCTACATAACATTTTTTTTTAAGTTGGCCATATCATCTGTAATTTCTCCTGGCTTGTAGTTTCCTAGCATTGTGTTTTTTTTTTGTCTACTTGTATTCTAATTGGGTTTTTTCTGTTTTAAAGAGGGCGCTGTAAGTGGTTCTGAGAGATCTGATCAAGTTGCCGATTACTTGACTCAGACACTCTCTATGCATTTAGATTCAGATTAATCATTACTTACATACAAAACTAAATTTGACTAGACCAGATTAGAATGGAAGATGATAATTTGAAATACAATTGCTGTTGACGTGTGTATGTCATAGAAGCTATGCAAGTCATTGTATATCAAATGTAGCCAAACCTATTGAAATATAAAGTGACATTTTTTACATTGTATAAAGTTATACTTTATATTTTATCGTTTGTTTTTTTCTGACATACATTCTTGATTTGACATTTTCAGTAATGTCTACTTTATGTTACGTATCTTACATTTTGTCGTTTTTTATGAAGTGCATTGAAATTAGGTATTACGCACGATAGAAATGCTATAGCACATAATAATGCTTCTTCTCATTGACATAAAAATTCATTATATCTGTCCAGGTGGTCTCGTAATTTGCAGTACTTGAGTGTCGCTTATTGCAAGCGATTCAGCGATAAAGGTCTTCAGTACCTTGCTACTGGTAGAGGCTGCCGTAAACTCATTTACCTTGACCTATCGGGATGCCGTCAGGTGGGTAGTGCAATCATTTCTTTGTTCAAATAGATATAAAAGCATCCTTGAAAAGTACTGAGATTTTGAAATTAATAACTTAAGATCTGTCCAAATTTTCTTTGACAAAAAAATGTTTTTGCCCATATATAGTCATGAAGTGCCTATATATGGTTGTGATGTGATGTCATCATGACCATATTTGGGCATGTTTTTGTCAAATGAAATTTGATAGTCTAGACAAGGCTTTAGTATAAACTTGATACAAAATTTAACCGTATTTACATATTTTCTAGACAATGATGAGATAAAATAGCTGATGAACTTTGAGAGAATATAGAAAAATTTCTACGAATCTTGCAATGCAGTGGCACATCCAGAAGGTTGTAGAAGCATCGAGAAGCCGAAAATTTTTTTTACCAAGTCATGTAGATCGGAGATTAACATAACTTGAACTTCGTTTTTATGGGTCATAACCATCTGGATCCCACAATAAGAATGGGTGTACCACCAACCGTCCCTGCCAGATCATTAAGTCTCCCTTAGAACATATGCCAGTCCAGTCC
>NW_022718604.1:0-703 GCF_011630105.1 Anneissia japonica | reverse complement strand
GCGTTCGCGTGCGTCAAAATTAAAATATGCTTTATATCAAGCCTTTTTTTAAATCAGTTATAGCAAAGATACTAGAAATACAAGATAGAGTTCTCCACACAAAAAAAGTGTTCCACCGTGTTCCACCGAAATGCATGGTGGGAATACGAAAAATAGGACGCCCCCTACAGCTGGATCTAAATAAACTTGTGCCAAACTTTCGTTACCAAGTCGTCGCGTATTTTATTATCAATTCTCAACAATGATACTAGATATAAAAACAAACTGGAATAGACACACAGGCAGTGACATCGGTGAATACATAACCTCCTTGGTGGCGGTAGAAATCGTTGCTATTATCCAAATAATACACAAAACAATTAAAGCATAATCATGAAACAGTAAAGAATAAAACAACAATACAGCGCAGAATCGCATGGCCGGACGCACTCTTAATGAAAAAGTTTTCCTCCATTAGTGGAAAAGGAAGGGCGCCTTTTGCGTCTTGATATACTTAGCAACAGAAGGGCGCCCTGTACGTTGGGCACGAAGTATAGGAAACTTACATGGTTAAAAAGAAGGGCGCCGCCTACGTTGGGCACGACTTCCGCCTCATTTTTACAATGCGAGAACTCTATCTTGTATTTCTAGTATCTTTGGTTATAGCGCCTTAGAATGAAAGGTGACCCCTAATTTTTATTACATATTCTGAAAGCACATGAGA
>NW_022718603.1:0-1126 GCF_011630105.1 Anneissia japonica | reverse complement strand
AATTAGCAGAAAAGCTTCAGAAGGAGTTGGACGAGATGCACCAGTCCAAACGTGCGATGCTGAACGAGATGGACCGTCTGCGAGCTCGAGCGGACGCGGCGGAGAGCTACGGGCACCCGCCGCCCTCGGCGCCCAATTACGTCGGACTGGGACGGGTCGCCGCAGGAGTCGAGGTGGACGCCGCTAACAAAGAACTCGACAGGGTGAAGAAAGAACGAGATTTTCTCATGCAGCAGATCGATAGATTTAGAAACGATTGTCAGTCTCCGAAGAACGACGAAAACGTCGGCAGAAGGGAGAGAGCGCTCCTTCAGGGAGCAGTTGGACAAAGCGAAGAACGATTACCAAGTTCTGAAGAACATGCTTCCGGACACCGTGAGGTTGTGCAAGCAGTACAAGAGCCTCTCGGATATGAACTCCCTGCTGAAGGCTCAGTGCGAATCGTACAAGGACTTCAAGCACGAGCGCCGCGATCGAGAGCTTATGGCATCCCGAAGCAAGGCGTCCAACGAACCGAAGATCAGGTCCATCATCAGGCAGCTCCAGCAGCTGCTGCGGAGAGGACACGACGACGTGGAGGTGGACGATGCCGGGGGAGGCAACGACGAAGAAAGCAGCAGCGACGAAGAAGATCGCGGTGTGTGTGCTGCTCGTCCGACGAACGGCATTTTCGATCGGTCGATCCCTCCTCACTCGGTCGACGTCGAACTGCTCGCCGCGTGCGACAAGCTGCTGGCGCAGCACGGAGAAAAAGTGTTTTGAAAAACCAATAAAAGAGGAAACAAAAACAAAATTGTTATTAGTTTCGCATTTTTTTTTCTTTTCTACCTAACTTCTATCTGTGTCAAACGAATAAGAAAATAACTATGGACCTGTACGACTTCTCGGGCCACTTAATGGACGGTGCTTTCGGAAGCGTTTACTCGGCGATCAGAAGGTATCGACTACAAAAACTGAATGCAGTGACGGTGATGCCAAATGCAGATAATTTCGAGATTGGGAAAGGGTAAGGTTTTCTCAAAACTTGATTTAGCAAAAGGCTACTGACAAATTCCCATTGCACAAGGAGATAAAGAGAAAACAGCATTTGTTACATCTCAGTGTCTTTACCATTTTAATGTACTAC
>NW_022718602.1:0-567 GCF_011630105.1 Anneissia japonica | reverse complement strand
CATATATATATTTATAATATTTAAATATATTATTTATATATATATATATATAATATATATATATATATATTCATATGCAAGGTGTATAGAACACCTTGCATACGTTAGTGCTGTATGCTAATTGAAAAGTTGTAAGCTTAAGTGTTTGAGTTGAACATTGAGATTTGGATTGTTCCATTTAATGTGTAGTGATTCTTTTATTCGTAATCTAATCTCACTGTTGTCCTGGTCAATGACGTTGAAGAAAGTGGTATTAGCTAATGTTTTGCATTTTTTATTTTCATTTAGATGTTTTAAAAAGTGTGAATTTTTGTCTTTGCCAAGGTGTTCGTCAATCCTAGTACTCAAGTGTCGGCTAGTATAGCCTATATAGGTGGAATTACATCCACCACATTTGAATTTGTACACTACCATAGAGCGAAGATTACTAGGGATTGCGTCCTTGATACTGAACATGTTTTTTATTTTTGTAGTGGTGACGTTCTTACACATAAAGAAAATGATGGCAAAGTTAAAACAACGATATTCAGAAAAAGTACTTTCACTGGTCTCCTTTTGGCATTTTGT
>NW_022718601.1:0-547 GCF_011630105.1 Anneissia japonica | reverse complement strand
ATCCTTTTTGTGTACGACAACCATAGGCGATGCATAAGGACTGTCGCTTTTTGTAATAACGTTCGTATCTAACATTTTGTTAATTTCTGTGCGAACATCTGCATACTGTGCTGGGGGTATTCGACGAAATGGTAAGCGAAAAGGTTGATTGTCAATTAAAGGGATATGGTGTTTCACTGATTGGGTATGCCCAAAGTCTTTATCGGAGGTGGAAAAAACATCGGAATATTGTTCCAAAAGAATTTTAAGTGCAGATTGTTGGTCTTGAGATATATCAGAATTCGATAAATCCACATTTGGTGCTTGGCGTGTTACTTGCTGACTACATGATAAATTGTCAACACACGCTATCTGCGTTAAATTAGCGATTGGTGTATTTTGTTGAATAAAAATTGGAAAATCAGAAGTATTTAAAATTCGTATTGTTACCTTGTTTCCATGATGAATATTTGAAACAGAGCGTCCTACTAATAGTCCATTGAATGTACTGGAACCAATTGGTTCAACTAATACTGTCCTACAGGTTTTGTTATACCACTGTACAGAA
>NW_022718600.1:12239-14575 GCF_011630105.1 Anneissia japonica | reverse complement strand
ATTATATATTATATATATATATATATATATATTATTTATCAAACAGATTAACATTGAAAACATGAATATGCATATGTGCATAAAATTATCGCGGAAAATAAACTTATAATTTATAAGATTATTTTTTAAAACTGAATCAAATAGATAACGTTTTTATTTAAAAAAGCAGGTTTTGCATGGACGTAATTTTATTTAACATGCTGATTATTACTATTTCATTAATCAAACTATCGTAAAATTATTATTATTATTATTATTATTATTATTATTATTGTTTGTTTATTTTTTGTTTTATGTATATGCCTAGGCCTATATAATATATATTGTATACATTTAATAATTTAATTAGAAATAATTATTTAAACTAATTGTTAAACAAATATTATATAATGTTAACAATAATATAGGCTAAGCTAGACCTAATAAATTATTGATATAATAAAGGCAAATATTTAGAACATCATTAATACAACACCTTCATCACAGTCCAGCCCTCCAAATCTTGTTTAAATAAATAACTGAATTCGTGACTTCAATGATATATTTTGATTTTCATTCATTATTATTATTATTATCATTTACTTATTATTATTATTTATTATTATTATTATTATTATCATTATTATTATTATTATTATTATTATTATTATTATTATTATTATTATTATTATTATTATTATTATTATTATTATTATTATTATTATTCTTATGATGTCTTTGCCATTAACATTATCATTGTTTCTCTGGAAGGCATCTTGTACAGTAACATGTTCCTTTTGCCTAACCAGTCTTATGACGTTTTGAGTGAAATAAAATTATGAATTATGAACTATACCAATGTCATCTATCGATAAAACATCGATTCGATTAATTAACAGCAGCTTTTCGCACTATGGCAGTGCCGATAGAAGACAGCAACTTTTTGGCACTGCGGCAGTGCCGATAGAAAACGGCAGCTTTTTGGCACTGTGGCAGTGCCGATAGAAAACAGCAGCTTTTTTTGGCATAGCGGCAGTGCCAAATCGGCACTGCGGCAGTGCCGATAGCCACTACCTATTTCAAGTACTGTTCCGAAAAACTTCAAATTTTCAATGGAAGCGTGTGTGTTTGTGGCAATCTCACCGTGCCTAACAAAAAAATTACATTCCAACTCAACTTTTAAAAATTGTTACTTTTTGCACAAAAGTGCTTATCGCGCCGAGTTGAGCACTTAGTGCAATTTTTTTACTTTTCGCAATATTTCGAGTACTTTTCCGAAAAACCTCAAACTTTCAATGGAATAGTGTTTGTTTCAGGCTATCTCACCGTGACTAACAAAAAAAATTACATTTTGACTCAACTTTTTAACATTGTCACTTTTTGCACAAAAGTGCTTATCTCGCCGATTTGAGCACTTAGTGCAAATTTTTGATTTTCGCCATATTTCGAGTACTGTTCCGAAAAACTTCAAATTTTCAATGGAATAGTGTGTGTTTTAGGCAATCTCACCGTGCCTAACAAAAAAAAATAACATTCTAACTGAACTTTTTAACATTGTCACTTTTTGCACAAAAGTGCTTTTCTCGCCGATTTGAGCACTTAGTCCAAATTTTTGACTTTTTGTCATTGCGGACTTATAAAATCCGCATACGCCTTAAAACTAAAAGAAAATGCATACGTTTAAAGTCTGTACTGAGCCCAAAAAATCCACAATGAAAATATAATGTGTTCCATATTTCGAGTACTGTTCCGAAAAACTTCAAACTTTCAATGGAATAGTGTTTGTTTCAGGCTATCTCACCGTGCCTAAACAAAAAAAAAATTACGTTTTGACTCAACTTTTTAACATTGTCACTTTTTGCTTAAGTGCTTATCTCGCCGAGTTGAGCACTTAGTGCAAATTTTTCACTTTTCATCATATTTCCGAGTACTTTTCCGAAAAACTTCAAACTTTCAATGGAATAGTGTTTGTTTCAGGCTATCTC
The DNA here is from genome assembly GCF_011630105.1 of Anneissia japonica. Lineage (NCBI taxonomy): Eukaryota > Metazoa > Echinodermata > Crinoidea > Comatulida > Comatulidae > Anneissia > Anneissia japonica. The sequence goes on along the minus strand of NW_022718600.1, from coordinate 12,611 downwards.
ACCGTGCCTAACAAAAAAAAATTACATTTTGACTCAACTTTTTAACATTGTCACTTTTTGCAAAAAAGTGCTTATCTCGCCGAGGTGAGTACTTAGTGCAAATTTTAGAATTTTCGCCATATTTCAAGTACTGTTCCGAAAAACTTCAAATTTTTAATGGAAGCGTGTGTGTTTGTGGCAATCCCACCATGCCTAACAAAAAAAAATTACATTCCAACTCAACTTTGAAACATTCTTACTTTTTGCACAAAAGTGCTTATCTCGCCGAGTTGAGCACTTATTGCAAATTTTTGACTTTTCACCATATTTCGAGTACTTTTCCGAAAAACTTCAAACTTTCAATGGAATAGTGTTTATTTCAGCCTATCTCAC
>NW_022718600.1:2632-10603 GCF_011630105.1 Anneissia japonica | reverse complement strand
AAAAAAAAATTATATTTTGACTCAACTTTTTAACATTGTCACTTTTTGCACAAAAGTGATTATCTCGCCGAGTTGAGCACTTAGTGCAAATTGTTCACATTTCACCATATTTCCGAGTACTTTTCCGAAAAACTCTAAACTTTCAATGGAATAGTGTTTGTTTCAGGCTATCTCACCGTGCCTAACAAAAAAAGAATTACATTTTGACTCAACTTTTTAACATTGTCACTTTTTGCACAAAAGTGCTTATCTCGCCGAGTTGAGCACTTAGTGCAAATTCTTGACTTTTCACCATATTTCGAGTACTTTTCTGAAAAACTTCAAACTTTCAATGGAATAGTGTTTGTTTCAGGCTATCTCACTTTGCCTAACAACAAAAAATTACATTCTAACTGAACTTTTTAACATTGTCACTTTTTGCACAAAAGTGCTTATCTCGCTGAGTTGAGCACTTACTGCAAATTTTTGACTTTTCGCAATATTTCGAGTACTGTTCCGAAAAACTTCAAACTTTCAATGGAATAGTGTTTATTTCAGGCTATCTCACAGTGACTAACAAATAAAAGATAACATTCTAACTCAACTTTAAACATTATTACTTTTTGCACAAAAGTGCATTACTAGTCGAAGCCTGGCTAAGCGTTAGCTCTGACTACCCCGGCTAAGCCGGGTAGTGGTTATTTCTTTTTAATTAGCCTCATGAGAAGTACAGTCACAGATTTTCAGCTATCACTGTCAAATTAACATGCCCTTTCAACCCCACACCAGTTGATCATCCCTCTGCACGCTTGACAGTTTGTTTGACCTAGGCTGACCTCAGCAGTTACCAAGTCCCTAATGATTGTTTTTTACCTCAGTTTAAGATTCAATGAAAATACTACAGTTACACTACTCAGTGCTGGCCTAAATAAATTTCAGTTAAATTTTACAAGTAAAGGGTGTGAGTGCTAAAACTAAAAACTTGAAAAAGTATAATTCAATAATGGAATGTTTATGTTTTCTTTAGCACTGATCATCAAATTGTAAATCAAATTTATTGTCTAAAATGAAGAGATATCATAGGTAAACATATACACAATAAAACAAAACCTATGTTTAAAACATAGAATTCATTACAATAAACTTTATTTCTGGCAATAAACAAAATAGAATTATACATGTCTTCCGAATAAGTAGCAAAAAATAAAGGAAACAGAAGTAAAAAAAAAAGAAAAAAAAACATGGTTTTTACCCCAGAACATTTAATTAATTAAATTTAGGAAAAACTCCAAATGCTCTGCAATTATGTAAAAAATTAAAATCCAATTCGGCTTTGTTCAAACGAAGAGTAATCTTTTCATATTTTCTTAATAAAGAAACTGGTAATCTTCTTGAACTGAAATCCTTGATAATAGAACCAAATGGACGTAAGTTGACAAAAAATACAACGCATTTTAAAAATAACACAAAAGATTTAATAGAAGACATGTTTCGGGTTACATTCAACCCATCATCAGTTAACAAAAAACACAACAGAAATGAACCAAATACTTTTCATGTAGACTATATGTATATAGGTAATTATTATGCTGAATGTTAAATAGATAGATTGATTTGTTTGACAATAAGTTTGACCAACTATAGTAACTCTGAAATCTGGACTAAATGTAGCTAATTATTATTCTGAATATATAATTGAATACCGTGATTTGTTTAACCAAAGGTTAGTAAAGCAATAGTAAGTCTGTAATATGGACCAAGTGTAGCTAATTATTATGTAGTTTTGGATTTTAATTTTTTACATAATTTAATTAATTATTATTGCATTTTGTTTAAAACACAAACTAAAAAACAAAAAGAAAAAAAGTACTGTTATTTAATATGTGATGCCATCGGTTTGTCCCAAGTTGGAAGGATCCACATCCAGAAGATCTGTTTCATTGAACTTTGTTAACACATCTAAATATATTTTGCTGTGGATGGTAATACATATTGACACTGACATTTGGGATACAATTGACAATGCATCATTAAAAATTGGAAAAAACATGGAAATATCGTGAATTTGCGGGAGACAGTTTACTTTCCGGGCAGTGGCGTAGCTAGAGGTTTTTGGCGCCCGGGGGAAAGAGTAGAAAATTGCGCCCCTTCCCCCAATTATAATTACAATATTTTGAAATAAATTGAATTGAAAATTCCTATCAAAACCACCTGGTAATAGGCCTAATTATATCATGAACTGTGGGAGCGTTCGGTACAGCGGTTGTGATTGTGGCCTTAACCCAACCCGAATTATGGGCTTGAGGTTTAGGGTTATAGTTGTCTTATAGGCCGATAAATATAGAATGGGGGTTGATGGGAGCGCGAAGGTCAATGTGAGAAAAAAAATCAATGAATTTATTAATTTCCAATCAGTAGAAAACAAACTGACCATGATAAGTCTTGTTTACCGTGATGTAAGTACTCAAATTGTAATTACCACCTATTGAAGGTCTTTGTGGAGGCATCAGTGAACATGCCACGATTTGAGAACGCCACTCATAATATCACTGAAAGCGATCTGTGAATAACAATGAGTGTCCTAGGATGGAGATTTAAGCGCGCGAACTAGGTTGCGTGATCGGCCATTCCATTTTCCATAGGGTACTATATTCCCGTCTATTCATTCCTTGTCAATTTATTAGAACCTTGTTTTAAAGAGTATACTAGTTTCCTAAAAAACAACTGAAGACTAACAACTGAAGGTCGCTTTTATATTTACTAGCAACGTCAAAATTCAAACTTTTACTCAGTAAGGGCTGAACGTTTCACCTCGTCATAATGTTTGGAATTGGTTGCCGCTCAATGTGACCCGCTTTCAATCTAATCTTGATACAGTCGGCAGTGCAGCAGTATGTGCTCCTATGTACTGTAGATCTGCACCTTGTATTCTTGTACTATTCTTATTCCAAACACTACACTATCAAATCCCACTTATTTTAACCACCTTCATTGTTCGTTAACTATGGAAATTAACTTGTGATTGAAAGTGATTGACAAATTTCAAGTTAACGTATGTGGATATACACCAAACTGGAAAAGTAACAATCTTACACATTTCATTACATTTCTTAAATATGGAACTACTACACACTTGTCATCTTAGATGGCCGGTAGATATACCATGCATTGAAAGGAACAATATTGTTTACCTTGTTTTCAATTTCTAGGAATATGGCGTAGAAAAGAAAAATATGGGTACGGACAAATCGATAAATTTCTAAACGAAAACGGGCTTGTTGTCAGAAATGAAACACTGACAAGCAATACTGGTACAAGAACACATATAAGCGTTACTGTATTTTTGTCGATGCTTTTTAGCGGTGCGTGTTTGACCGATAGCGATTTGAAAAAACAAACATATATTGCAGACATTCAGGAACATAAACTGAAACTATTTGAGTTGCGAGACTTTCTACTTCAAAAAGCCACTGCCGCCGCATTACACCAAAGACATGTCATTGATGAAGACGATCTCCGTATGAACCAACAATCAAGACAAATAAAATCTACTTCCAGTCTCGTAAATGCTCTTGAAAATGTTCCTGGAGATAACGGGTATTTGCAACCCAGAAGCCCGTCCCAAAGACAGGCTGTATGGCGTTTAAAGTCGTCGAACTGATACGCAGCGAACTACATTAAAGAAACTAGCCCTTGATGCTCATGGGGGATCAAAGCAAGATCTACTTCAATTATTTGTTTGGTATGCATTACTAATTTAATTTCAATAATCAATTCACAACATATACCAACCATGTTAAAATAAATTAATTATAGGCGTCTTAAATTAGTTACTTTTGCTTATAACTACCATAGAGAGAAATAATGTTGCTATAGGCCTATACCGTGTTCATATTTAATAAATCTTACCATATTGCATAATACAGAGTATACCGGTACGGATAGGCCTAAACCTAATTTTTTAACTCTTAATTGATTAGGGAGTTATCACGACCAATGCCTGACAACCAGCCTGAGGAATGGAATGGTCAGCTACAGGCAGACGATTTTGTGACGGTATTAAAACAGATCAAGTCGTCGACTAACAAAGATCCATTACTTTTTCATGAGATAGTCAGGTAAAATACAATAGTTTATCATACCATAAATGTTCTAATAAAATCTATGACAAAGGCTTATCAAATAAAATAACCCATACGTCATAAATGTAACTTTGAAGCTTATAATATCCCCTACCGTTTTTTGACTTGAATATAGAGATCCACGCGCTATGTTTATGAAGTGCACCAAATATTCAACAAATCTCGTACTCTAAATTTGGAATAATGTATGATCATTGAAATAACGATATTATACACCTAAATTTGAAATAATGTGTTAACCATTTGAGGTACAATGGTATCCATTAAACAATGCGCTGTATTTTGATATAATGTGCTATACTCATATGAAATAATGCGCTACCCATAAAATAATGTTGTTCGATTTAGAATGTGCCCTACGGTACATTTTATTTGAAATATTTTGCTACACATTTGAAAATTCAAATTTGGCAAAACAAACAAACGTGTTTATTAACTGATACCAACAAGGTAACCAACAGCAACGAACAGCACAATAGAGGAGAGCGATAAAGTCACACTCGCCGATAGAGATGTGCTACTGGCGCTATTACTTTAGCCACTGTTGTATCTCAGTTATTTAAACTTGTTTATAGAAGTACAGTATCAGGCAACTTTCCTCTGGTGATCAACAGTTTGCTATAGAATCAGGTAACTCCACAGATACATATGTATTTTTGTCTTTCAACAAATTGTTGATTATTATATGCAAAATTGCAGCCTAGTGTACATGTTTTTCAGATTCTAGCATGGCATTTGATCGCAGAAATCACTTTACGCTAAATGATGAGCTTGATATTAAGCGTCAGTGCAGATCACTTTGTATAAGATGGAATTCCCTGTCAAGAAAATTTAGTAATTGTTCTTAGCAGGGATTTGTTATTTAGAAGGAGTCACAACACATTTATCTACTTATCTACAGCCAATGAGCGAAGCGCGGTGTACTGAATCTTCAAAGAGAACCGTGACTAACTACCTGTCTTTTGTCAATAGGGTACTTTTCCGACGATCTTGCGCCCTCAGTTGTTAAAATTTTGTCTTTGAGAGAAAATAAATTCGTGACAAACGACCAGTAGAGCATGCGCAGAGTTTTTTTATTCAATTTTCGCTGTTCAATAAATTTGCATCTCAAGAGAGTTTTACGAAAAATAATTTACAAAAAACCGCATAAAAATTCGCCTTTTCGTTAAAAAGTTACGACTATTTGAAGTGGAGCTATATGTGTTTGTTCGTACACCGTCATTTGTAATTTTCATGGGTTTTTGATAAGTTTTAAAGCTTATATTTTATATATTCCGCACGTATCTCCATTTTATAACTAGGACAAATAGTTTATGCAACTTGTTAACAATCAGTTTCTTTACGTCGCATTTTCTTACAGTTTCGTACAGAAACGTAATTTGGGTTCAAAGTGAACATGTTTTCGTAGCAGGGAAATGATATAGGGGCATATTTGATGTATCGGTTTGACGCTAGCGTGTAGTTGATAACTGACACTCTCTCTAGTTTCCATGCTTCTTCGTCACGCACAAGCATAAGAAGGTTTAATACGCATGCTCATATTCGGTAATTAAACCTCGTCGTTATCTACCTCTCTGCTTTCTTATCTTGTCGGAAAAGTAGACTGATCAAAAGAGAGGATTTTGTTGTGACTCCTTCTAATAACAACTCCCTGTTCTTAGTAACTCTGTTCCTTCATTTTATGAGTATTTGCATAAATCTGTGTATTGCTTCATGAATAGAACTAACAATAGTGTTTACACTCTGGTATTTTTGTCAAAGTTAATGCTCTGTTTAACTCCAAGATGAGTCTTACTTGGAATGAGTTGTTCAGGGGCTAACTTTCTTAAATACAGTAATTATTTAAATCACCTTTGGTGCCAGGGTGCCGCGTTTTGGGCACGAGAGCTGTGGAATTAGATTTTGATTGCTACCCCGGGATGTTTAGATTTTGTCTTTGTCTATTTGATTTTCATATCTTGTCTGTGTGCTATATCAGATTGGTTTTTTTTCCCTACTTTTTCTAGGTAACTTTTTTTGATAACCAACAACTGTATTATTCAATGGATTCTTCAGCTAACTAAGGACTGCATTTATTTAATTTATGCTTTTGTTAATCATCAACTACCTTATTCAATTGATGCTTCAGCTATGACACTGACACTCTTATTATTTCAAATGATACAAAAGCATATACTATTTGGTATATGGAAAACTGTGCAGCTGAATTGAAGTACACCCTCTTTACAGTATTCAGGCACAAAGGCATTTTGAGACGTTACAACATTGCATCCAGTAGTAAACATTAGTCTATTGGTACACCTGTCTCTTATACACATCTAGATGTGTATAAGAGATTGATCCGACATGAAGATTCACATCCTGAATTCTTGTGAGTACTGGAAGCAAAGCAAAGTTCATTGTCGGTTTTTGGCATTTATTGGCTGATTATTAACTACATAATTATTTTTGTTACTTGGAGAGGAACATGATCTAATTTAGTTTAAAAAAATCTTGACAGCTTGAGTACAAAATTGACATCATCAGAAGTACTGTAATGGCTTACTAAGACACAATAAACAAGATGACTTAGTTTTAACAACAATAACAATCTAATCATCATTTTGATATTTTACATAAAGTTATAATTAATGATAATTAGAGTAATTTTAATATTGATTTAGCACATTTTGCTAAAGGTTTCTGTGCACTTTATATTAGAAATAAAAAATCTGGAATTGAGCAAAATACAGCATTAAAAGATGTTCTGTGTTGCTTGAATGTGCTGATGTTAGTTGCTTGTCATTCCAAAGGGGAACAGAGGCACAGGCTAATGACTGACATCTATTAAACTCTGTTGAATGTTGTGACGTTAAAACAGAATCTGAGGATGATCTCAAAGTCCTTTTGCTGCCACATATATTGTATATTTATCAACACATAGGTATGTGGTGGTAAATTAGGACCTGGTGGACGAGATAGGCAGCAGTGGTCTGCAATCACACAAAACCTTTTATATGCTCTTTGCTTGCAAACCCTAATATTTCTTTTGTATAATTTTTGTTTTGTCATTTATTAGATATGAATTTAACATGCAGTATTTTGTATCAATGTGTTTATGTATTTGTAAAACTTGGTGATAATATTGTAAACTAGCAGTAAAAATCAAAACACAGACTTGACCCTTTCTATACAGTTCTATATTTCATTTTATACTACTATTTCTTCAGGAAGACTAGCAAGAGTGACTGACATAATCAGTAATTTGGATAGTGTGATACAGAAAAAAAACTCTACAGTATAGAGATTTCAGTTTGACGAAGCATGCAAAAGCTATCATAGATATTCAACTGTATTAGCAAACAATAACATTGTTTACATTTATTACAATGGTCTGATCTCAATGAGGCTCTATCCAGGAAAAAAGTACTTTATAAAAAAATAGGGGGTGGAGGAAGGGTGTTTATTTCTTATCAAGTGTTGAATAACATTCTTTTTATGTCAAGGTTGTTGACTCAGGACTAAACTTTCTATTTTGATATGAATAAAAAATTGTTACTGTAGCAGTAATTGTTAATTCCAGGAGCAATTAACAGAAAATAAAGGTCAAAAATAAATGATTACATTACAGGCAATACAAACTTCAATGACATAATAATAGTATTGTCTGGTAGATATTTGGTTTCCCAAATTGCCTTAATATAGTTTAATCCATATTCATAACAAAATTATATCATGTACATATTATATTAATACATATAAGCCAATGTACAGTATATATTGATTGAAATGCTAACAAAATTTGATATTTTATTCTGAATGGTTTCACAGATATGAATACTTTTTTTAAATCTTAATATTGGCCAAATTA
>NW_022718600.1:0-2064 GCF_011630105.1 Anneissia japonica | reverse complement strand
CCAACCTCCATTTCAAACGTTTACCGACGTCGGGCCAACAACGTACTGTGACGTTGAGACGACGTCTGCAATCACATCTAATATTTACAACCTCTAGCCAACGTCGGGCCAACGGTAGTACCCAACCAACTTTTTAGTAGTTTGCCGACGTCGGGCAAGTAACAAATCGTGACGTTGTACCAACGTCGGTATAGTCAGACTGAATATTTACGACGGCTTACCAACGTTGGGACGACATCGGAAAATCGACAAATATATTCATACGTTGGGCCAACGTGAAATTCCAATGTTGGTTTGACGTTACTTCTCCGACCAAATTTTGCAACCAAACACCAACGTCGTACCAACGTCAGATATCCGACCCTGACGCTTACCGACGCTTGCCAACGTTTAACAACGTTGGGCCAACGTCGCTTTGCTAGCTGGGCTGTATCTAGGCTAGTCGCTCGATCGTCGGGACGATTTTTCGATCAGCTGCTCGCCAAAAATTAATTGACAGACTTGTCTTGAATATTAATGAGTTGGTTAGAAAATGCTACTGAAAAAAGTGATCAGCCTCGTTTTCACCTGATTTTCCTGTCTCATCATATCATGTTTTGTTTCTGTAATTATCCTTACATCTCAACATTTTGAATTTTTTAAGTATTTTTCCCGAACTCACGAAAGGTTAAATAAGCAATATATGGCCACTTGTCTCATCGCCGCACCCCCCCTTTAATACATATAAGCCAATGTACAGTATATATTGATTGAATTGCTAACAAAATTTGATATTTTATTCTGAATGGTTTCACAGATATGAATACTTTTTTTAAATCTTAATATTGGCCAAATTACTTATACATTTTTAAAATATTGTATTTTATTTAATAATAATAATAATCATAATAATAATAATAATAATAATAATTATAATAACAATAATAATTATTATTATTATTATAATAAAATAATAAGAATAGTAAGAATAATAACTTATATAGCGCCATTTCAACTAAACGGAAGTAAAAATCAAATGCGCTTAACATTTTATAATAAAAAGGTGTATCTTAAGTTTTGTGTTAAAACAGCAACTGATGGTAATTCAGTAATATGTTTGGGCAAGGAATTCCAAAGAAAAGCAGCTGAAAATAAAATGATCTATGGCCAAAGGTTTTGGTGTTAATTCGACAAACAACTAAAAGGTTTTTATCATAAAAATGGAGGCAGGTAGGTCAAAAAGGTAAATGGGTTGTTAGTGAAAGTGCTTCGATAGTATATTCTCAGTGGCAAGGGTCCCTAAAAACAATAACATAGTCTGGTAGATTAATTATGGTTTCCAAAATTGGCATAACATTCTTAAATTTTTATTTTATAGCATAATTATGTCATGTAAGCTGTATATAAATACACATTAGCCAATGTATGTATTGGTTGACATAAATTGTCTACACAATTTTATATATTTTATTATGAATTGTTTCACTGATAGGAATAATTTTTGTATTATTGGCTAAATTCCTGATAATTCAACTAGTTGCTTACCTTTAAAATAATTACTGTAATTTATTTAAGTATAGGCCCAGTGGCAATCCCTAATACTATTTCTTCAGGAAGACTAGCAAGAGTGACTGACATAATCAGTAATTTGGGTAGTGTGATACAGAAAAAAAAACTCTACAGTATAGAGATTTCAGTTTGACGAAGCATGCAAAAGCTATCATAGATATTCAACTGTATTAGCAAACAATAACATTGTTTACATTTATTACAATGGTCTGATCTTAATGAGGCTCTATCCAGGAAAAAAGTACTTTATAAAAAAAATAGGGGGTGGAGGAACACTAGTGTGAAGTCGTGAGTTTTTGTGATCGTTTACGTACGCAGTTACGGAGAGACGGTTTAGTCAACGTCAATTCAATCATGGAGGAATAATTCAATTGAATTAATAAACGTATATCAGTCCGATGACTTGACTTGTTTGTTTATAAGTCCTACACCTATGCCTAGGATTAGCACTGTCAGTGTCTACCCAGCAGCAGTACCGCACTCCTGTCCAGGACACTGCTCCAGTCCCGCAGCAGG
>NW_022718599.1:0-1207 GCF_011630105.1 Anneissia japonica | reverse complement strand
ATTTGCATTGAATTTTATTGCAGGACCCTAAAAGCAAAATATTTCAGTATATCAATGTCATAGATTACTTTTTTTTTTTTCGTAATTTAATTTTTAGGGAAAATATTCCTCTCAATGAAACTGTTTATTGCTAGTTCATATTTTTTTATGGTAATATAATACAAACAAGAGGCCTGTAGAAGATTACACCTCGAAAACTTTGCAAATAATTAAGGAAAGTAGTAAATAAGAGGATCTATGCATCTTACAAAACAAGAAAGAAGATTTACCATAATCTACTATGTACACTAAAATGATGATAATATATCATATTGATATTAACTTAATACTGTACTATAGAACTACTATAATGGTAATAATATTATTGTGTTTGAATTAAATATAATTCACTGTGAATTTGCACTGTTCTTACATTAATATATATATTAATATATAATATATATCCTGACAGATCAAGGAATTTGAAATAGAGGAGGCCCAGAGAATCATTTTAAAAATGGAGGATAATTTTATGTCTATTGCACTGAATATTGACGCAGACCTATTTTGATACACTGAAAATAAAGCCATTAAATATGAACAAACCTTGTGGAGGCCGACTTTGTGGTTGTCTTCATGTTTATCACTGGAAACAAACAAATGCACAAATCAATAATGCTAAGAATCAAATACAACAACACATAAAGCACAGTGGATATTATAACATGCAGGGTCCATATTATAAACAATGAACATTTACAATTTAATCAACTTTGTTATACATATAAATCATGGAATTTGTTTTGATGGGTAAAGAAAAATTAGGTAACAAAACCATATCTTACAAACAGCATTATTATAGATAGATTATGATTTTGTAGGAAAATCATCTGTTTTATTGAACCACTGTATTCAATCCTTATTTTTTTCTTTAAAATGATGAGTACCCAAGACAAACTGGAATTTACAGCGCAAACAATTTATTAACACCTAATACTTACGAATAGTTTGGATGACAGGCATGGACTTGATCGGCGCTGACTAAGAAGGACTTGGGAATGGCTTCTTCATAAGCTGTTGAGCTACCGCCAGCTGATAGGCGTCTTAGGATCCATTCAGTCAGTGAAGAATCGGCTCCTTGTGCACTTTTTGACCCTACCTACAACAAAAATGGAGTTTGTATTACTCTATACAGGTATACCAAAGTCACAATTTATAATTTTAAGTA
>NW_022718598.1:0-876 GCF_011630105.1 Anneissia japonica | reverse complement strand
CAGACTCCAATTACAGACCACTCTTGGGACAGGGTTTTTATGGTCTTTAGCAGCTTTGGTCTCTACTTAGAATAATAAAAATAAAAGACTTGTTAATTTGGGACCACGGAAAAGTGGTCTTTAATTGGAGGTGGTCTTCAGTTGGAGGGGTCTTTCATTAGAGGGAGACCTGTACAAAAAAAATAATAATTAAAAAAATAAAATGCATCTTAATCAGTCACTAGTTATTAGTACTACTAAGAAAAATGTTTATATTGGTGGCCCTGCTTATCAAGACCCAAGTGCGCGATGATCTGCACAGATAGAAAAGGAGATTGTCGTGCAAGATTGATGTGCAAGACTGAAGCTGCTACCTTAGACGACCATCTACTTCAGTGGCAGCTCTGGAGGCTCAAAGGGCTCGATTAAGCAGCGTTTAGAATCATAGTCTGTGGAGATCAAAATAAGTTGTACAGGAAAATCAATAATAAATTTAAAAGAATAAAACAGCCATCTAGGGTGCTATTCCTTGCCGCAGTGGCTCTCGACGAAACAAAATAATTTTCCTATTTATTAATTTTATAAATTGATTTCTTGTAAGAGCAAAAAGGTGGGGTTTAATTTTACAAATTAAAGTGTACTTTTTTAGTATTAACTGCTCTCATATTTACACGTCAATCACAGTAGTATATCACATCACAAGCGATCAGTGTCCGCTTTTGCTTTTAAATATAAATAAATAAGGTTACGTGCTTCCTTACAGTCAATCATCATTTACCTAGAGCTCAAAATGTTTCCATTTTAACAAACATAGTACGTTTATGGGCAAAACTTCTCTAAGCAGTAACGCATCTAACTGCATAGAATATGCGGTAATTTATCTACTCATTTGCAGAA
>NW_022718597.1:0-1031 GCF_011630105.1 Anneissia japonica | reverse complement strand
CCCCTCTAGCCTATAGGCCAAGACCTAATTCAAATTCCCAGTTGCAGTTGTTAATTTACACGTGCCGGCATTTTTTTTTCTGTTTTGATTAGTAGTAGGACCTAGGCTAGGTCTAGCCTGGTGGGCCTATGACTGTAATTCAATAAGTAATATCACTTACAGGTACCTCTCATTGTTTACGGCTGAACATCTTTTAAACAAATCTTGCAAAAGTCCGTAGGCCTAGGCCTAATAGTACCGTATTTAGCGTAGGTTGTTTGTTTTTTGGTTTTAATTGCCTTTTTAGTTCCTATGCATGTAATGCAATAGGAAGTATTGTAATCACTCTTGCTATTTCCTATGTTTTTTATTGTGTGTATGTGTGTGTAGACATTTATGCAAATGCGCATGCGTCAAAGAAAAGTTTTCCGACATTTTGTTTTACATCGCGATGCGAAGATCGATGTGAAGTTTCTGCAGAGTTCAGTTAGGGCTCACGCTGACCGACCGGAATGTCGGCATGGATGAAACTATTTTGGTTTTACGGCAAAAAAATCATCTGCTGTAGGCATAGGTATTTTGAAGAAGGCCTAAAATAAAACTAAAATGTTTTAATACTTGCTGAAATACATCGTTTCTTCATTTAGATCTCCATTTTTCACTTAGTCCATGCGACGTTTTTTTCTGTTGTATACGTATGGGTAGTCATATGAAGGTACTATATCCCCGACAGTTGGCTGTGCAGCAATGTACCCTTTGAATGCAAACTGAAAACAGGTGAAAATATAAAGGCAGCCGACTGTCGGGTACATAACGACTATCTAGCTTTCCACAAAAACATGAGGCCTAATAGTCCAGCAAACTTTGGTTGGTTGCATTTTTTTTTGCTATATTTTTTAAAAATTTGATATGATGTAGAGTAGACATAGATAAATCAAAAAAGTATGTGCAACATTTTTTTTTTCATACGTAAGGGGGGTTGCCAGTCGTTTCAAAATGGCCGCCATTTTTTCCTAAAATTGTCACTAATATTGTAAATTTATGTCATTAAA
>NW_022718596.1:0-1994 GCF_011630105.1 Anneissia japonica | reverse complement strand
TATGATTGCGACATCTTTGTTAGCTGAACTGATTTGAATTACGTGCCATACTAGTGATAGCCTTTGTGTATACCAGGATGGCAATTGGTTTGTTACTTTTTGTGTTAACGTTTTTGTTACTGAAAGCTTCATTTATTGAAGATGAGGACACCACACCAGACTTTGATGTAATGAATTACATTGTAAATTGCAGACCAAGCAAGTCATTTAAACAAGGACAAGCAAAGCTTTATTGTTTATTTGTATCGCAACGCCTACAAGACAACAAATATTAAAAAAAACAAAAATGCTTCACTCCCGAATCTCAAGCCGATTCTTTAATTTTAATTATTGGGCTCATACTTTCAGGAGATATTCATCCCTGCCCTGGACCAAGAGCAACAATATGCCCATGTATTGCATGTTCTAAAGGAATTATTAAATCAAGCAAAACAATATCATGTGATGGGTGCAACGGATGGATACATATCAAATGCGCTAATTTTCTTTTGCAAAGATATATAGAATTGTTTACTAATGGCAAGGAATTCGACTTTGAATGCCAAAGATGCCTGTTCAAACACTTGCCATTTCACACCAATGTCGATGCCCAAGAGCTTCGCGAAGAAGACTGTCAAATAACAGATGATCATAATCCGCCATCAAAATACACTGATAATGTAACTGAAACTTTTAAGCGAAAGGGGCTGCACTGCCTGCACCTCAATGTCTGGAGTCTTATACCCAAGATTGATGAAATTCGCATATTAGCCAAAACATCAAATGCTGCAGTTATTGCGATTAGTGAAACATGGCTTGATGAATCTGTGAAGAACAAAGAAATCAAAATTGAAAATTACAACGTTGAACGCAATGACAGAATTACACAAACCAAAGAGGGTGGGGTCTGTTTATATATTCGTAAAGATATCTCTTACAATGTAAGGCAGGATCTTTACAACGATGAACTTGAAACTCTGTGGATTGATATTCTATTACCTAAAAATAAGCCAATTCTTGTTGGAGTAGGGTACAGGCCTAATCAACAGCATTTATTCTTTTCTAAATTAGAAGATGATTTTAATATTCTAAAAGCTTATAAGATCAGGAAATTATCCTTATGGGCGACTTCAATGTTGATGTAGCAAGTACCACATCCAATAATAACTGGGTTAAACAATTTTGCGATATTTTTAACCTCACCCAACTAATTAAGGATTATACAAGGGTCACAAATACAACCTCAACAGTTATTAATCTTATATTTGCTTCAGATCCAGGTAAAATCTCTCAATTCGTTGTCTTGTCCTTGGGAATGAGTGATAACTTCTTGACCTATTGTAGTAGAAAATTAGTCAAAAGTCAAATTAAGAAACACAAAACAATTACAATAAGATCTATGAAGGGATATTCAGCTGAAAAACTTAATAATAAACTTATTGAAATCAATTGGACTGAAATCAATTGGACCGATGTAATAAATGCTACTGACGTTAATATTGCCTGGTGCAAATTTAAGACGAAATTTTTAGCAGTAATTTATGAGGTTGCTAAAATGTGTAAAGACAAAACAACGATCTGAGCCATGGTTGACTACTGAAATTAGAGATCTTATAACTCAAAGAGATAAATGCTTATCTAAATTTAAAAAAAACAGAGATAGTAGTTTTTTTACACAATTTTAAAAACTTAGAAACACAGTACGATACAAAATTAAAAAAGCAAAATTAAGATATATTTCTGACCAACTTAGTGCAAATGAGAACAACCCCAAGAAACTCTGGAAAACTTTAAAAAGTCTTGGTGCTGGCAAGAACATTAATCAAATAAGTAACTTTTCCATAAAATGTAATGATTCAATTTTATATTACAAAGAATCTGTGGCTGATTATCTAAATTCTTTTTTTGTTAATACTGCAACTAAATTACAAAATAGTTGCCAAACCAACCAACTGGATGTATTCCTAAGGACTGGAAATGTGCCCGGGTCATACCCATCTATAAAAAAAATGATA
>NW_022718595.1:0-743 GCF_011630105.1 Anneissia japonica | reverse complement strand
CAGTAGTGTTCAGTAGGGTCTATCTCTTGCCTTTTGGTTACCATTTATAGTAATTAATTGCTGTAGTTCTCTGTCCTGTGATTAATGACTTATAGTGATTAATTGCTGTAGTGTTCTGTTCTGTCTTTTGGTTAATGACATACTACTAGTATAGTAATTAATAGCTAAGGTGTTCTCTGTCTTTTGACTTACCAGTATAGTAATTAATTTCTGTAATGTTCTATTCTGCTTTTTGGTTTTACTGTATACTATTTCCTTTTAATACTTGCTTGAAAAATTGGGTTGTTTTGTAATGACCCATCTCAATACAACACATGACATTTGGCAGTTCAGTAGGAACAAATATGTGATATAAAATGCATTGTCATTATAAATTGTGAAAAAGAAAATTTACAAGGAAGCACAGAATGACTTAACAGTACAGTAGTTAAAAGCTTAATTTGGATTGGAGAGCTCTTCACTTTTAGGTCCATGTTAAAACCTCTATTCAATTGATTTTAGATGTTCAAACACTTGATAACTTATTTAGAATTATTTGTTATTGTTTTTACTTAACGACAGGCGGATTCTGTGCATGTTTTGAAAACATCGCCTTATAAGTGTTTCATACTAAGACAGTTATTTTACTGTTCCTGTACAGTATTAGCTAATTAGGCCAGCCCTGATCTGATCATTTCCTATTAAATTATAAGCCTTACCTTAGGTTCTGCAAACAGTAAGTACAACTATATAACATGTATTCA
>NW_022718593.1:0-2018 GCF_011630105.1 Anneissia japonica | reverse complement strand
TTTTTATGGTTGTAAAATCATACGATTTTTTAAAACCAATGACATTTAATTTAATTCATAGAGTTTATAAAAAAAAGATGCATTATTTAATTCTTTTGGAATTGTGCCATTAATACTTAATGACTCATGGTCTGTAAGTTTTACCATATGGGAACGGTAATTGAAAAACAGTCAAATAACACTCATTTCCACTGTATCGTTTAATTTTTCCGGTGTTAGGGGCAATAACTATCATCAATTTGATGATGTTCTTGAAAGTATTCAAACTGCTGTCCTACTTCTGTCACCTAATCAGATTTTATTAGTGACAAGTAAAAATCTAGGATTCCTATGCTTGAATGAGTAGCATTGAAGCAGAGGACTTCAAGGTATATATTGTTTATTTTCGTCTTTTAGTTACTTTCTGATATTAATCAAAAATAAGGAAATGTAAATTGTCTTAATACAACAGTGACATGCTGGTACTTTTTGCATTCTCAAGTACCCTAAGTAGATTGTTAATGTTGGTTACAATTACACCTCAGTTTCCTTATTGTTTCGGTCAAGTAGTAGAGATTAAAGTCATTTGCAGTACAGCCTCTGAATATAATAAATAAATAAATACATACTTGTATATATTATATAAATGAATATAAAATTATTCAATTTAATTACAAGATACTTTAGACAATTTATGGACCCCCAATCAATGATTTTGTTAATATCACAGTAGGATATTAATAATTATAAAAATATGTTAACTTTAAAATTGGTGTAGGTACTGTATTTTACTCCTCCTGTACATGGTAAAGTTGTAAGTACTTCATATTTCAGACGACCTCTCAACAACCTATCTTATGTTTAGGTTCCTAGATTTTTTATTGATTCGGAACAATGTAAAATCTGAAAGTCAAGTATTCATACTGGATTTTGCATGATATTTTAGGCCTCGGGGCAAATAAGCAGAAAAAGGTCGGCCGTTTGATACAAAATGTATTGAACAGTTTCAATGCTTGGATGCATGTAAAAGACTTTTAGTGGCTTTGAGGACAAAGACGAGAAATAATAGATAAAGTAGTTGAAGAACGTGGTACGGCAGGCCAGGAAGTCTGCCTAATCCATCTCCTCAGCTAGTTTATAATGTGATTTAAAAGCATAGATTATGGTTTTTAGAATACAGTGTTTGTTTACAGTGTGGTTAAGCTGTATAGACCTTTCAGTTTTCAGGCCTACATAGTACATTCTTTTGTGAGATAAAGGAAGGCAGACACATAAAAGACATAAAACAGGAGTTTTCTTTAGAATTTCCTTTTATGTTGTTTTTTCATGGTGGTAAATCCAGTGATGATAGTACTTTAGATCAGGAGGCATCTCTTGATACTGAAGCAAACTGTAGACGTTCAAACACATTTATTGTACCGTAAGTATTGTACCATAAGATTCTCTTCACTAACATTTTTTTCTCTGAATTTTTGCTCATCTTTTTTGTAAATCCAGTTTGTGAGGAATTATAAGATACCATTGCATCATAAGCTAAAGATAGAAATGAACAGTCTTCCAAATGAAAGCTTGTGAAATATGATGTAATGTAATGCCTAGAACTGTCCTAGAAAGAACTAAAAAGCCAACAATTTATATACAGGAGTACAGTACCCCCTTGCATGTGAAAATGTAACATATACAGTAATAATGTGTTAACTCTGACGTGTTTCATTGTTTGTAATGCAGTGTTGTGGTATTTTCTCTGAATATGGCTACTGTATGAATGTGTGCACGTGGGACTTGTAACATGCATATTAGATTGGGTGCGTGGCACAATGACGTCACAACAGTCATGAGATTTGGAAGTAAACAGCAAGAAAATGTGTTAACTTTGCAAAAAAAACACATGTATAACAAAATTAGGTCCTAATGTAGCAGATGTTGGTGGTAGCTACAACATGTGTGAAAATCCTAATTGTACTTGAAATTCGGATATGTTGGACAGAGAAAAACAAAACATTATATTAGTAGTATAGATGTAAACAACTACTATACAT
>NW_022718592.1:614-954 GCF_011630105.1 Anneissia japonica | reverse complement strand
TCATCTATTCATTTATTAATGCATTCATTCATTCATTTTCATTTATTCATTTGATTTTATTTATGGATTCATTTTTAATCATTCATTTTTATTCATTCATTTATTCATTCATATTTTCATTCATTCATTTCCATTTATTTTGTTCATAGATTGCACTATGCATTAATTATGGTTGTAAAACACATGTGTGTTTTTTTAATTAAAACTAAAATAATTTAATTTTTTGGAACAGTGGTTGATTTAAGGTCGAGCCCAGCTGGCCTGTTCTCCACCTAAAGTTTTCAAAATAACAAAAAATTTGGGAAAAAAGGAAAATTATACAAGGATACAATATTGATAT
>NW_022718592.1:0-533 GCF_011630105.1 Anneissia japonica | reverse complement strand
AATAATAATAATAATAATAATAATAATAATAATAATAATAATAATAATAATAATAAAATATATTTTGAAAGTGCTGAGAGTGCCATTTCCAATCATCTAGAGGTGCAATAATCATAAATTTTCTTGTTTCAGCCAAAACTGTGGTGGGGCTGATGTGTAAAGTCCCACAACCTGTGGATTGGTCCCTCCATGGGCCCCCTCTTTTTCAAATTTCTGGATCCGCTACTGAGTGGGTATGTAAGTTGTGCCTAGGCATGGCACTGCTAAGGTAACATCTGATCTAACAAGGATTATTGATACTATATATTAATTTAAAAATAAAATCACCTCCCAACATAAGTATTTAATTTTAAAGAGGTGATGCTAAACAAGTATTTTTTTAATTTAAGGTTTTTTCTCCAATATTTCAACATAGATGGTTATATATTATTATGCAGTAACCTTGGCCTTATGATGTTTTTGCGCACATAGGCCTACCTCCCTACCAGCAATTTTCTACACAAATATGAGTTAGATTACTTCTCAGTGGAATC
>NW_022718591.1:0-578 GCF_011630105.1 Anneissia japonica | reverse complement strand
CTTCATCTCAAGGGGTTTACAAGAAAGCGTTACCTGGAACGTTTCGTTTGCTCCGATCCTTATAAAGGCCAACTCAGACAGCGTCGGCCGACGCAGCCCGACCCGATTTATCGTCGGGGACTGTCTTAAGCCGTCGTGAGAAATATTAAACACGTTTAATATTCTACTACGCGACTGCCCCCGTCGCACACCATCGCTTCTGCGTTCAACTCACACAGACCCGACGCGACAACAAATCGCGTCGGGCTGCGTCGGCCGACGCTGTCTGAGTTGGCCTTAAGATATCCAAACACTCATATTTAGTGACAATGTGCCATATAATAATCTACATTAATTTTTAGGTTTCTGGTTTCGCTTAGACCTAGGCCTATTGTATATAGGCCTATCATGATTTGTACTCATAATACAAATTATATATATGTCTTATTGGCATTCTGGAAGATTACGGTACTTATTTATTATTATTTAATGATTATAATGAATAATAATAATAATAATAATAATAATAATAATAATAATAATAATAATAATAAATATTTGAATAGTTCTACAAGATATAAATGATATTCTGATTATGA
>NW_022718590.1:0-598 GCF_011630105.1 Anneissia japonica | reverse complement strand
GACGAAGAATAGATTGCTCTCCAATAGGTATATACGAATAAGCGTTGCCTACCTACCCGACCAAATAATTGATAACATCGTGTTTCTTTCAGATGTAGGAGCCCAGTTTTGTATCATCGTGATTGATGCCGGTATGACTATCCCCTACAAAATATGAAATGATCCACCACATAGTATCGAAATGGAAACACCAAATTGTGACTTATAAGTCACTGACTCTCAATCAACCCGCATACATTAATCAACTTCTTCCCAAATATGTGCCTGGCCGTTCCCTACGTTCATCTGATCTCAATTTAATTTCTGTCCCTCGCACCAACACTAAGACCTTCGGACACAGATCATTTTCATTTGCTGCAGCCACACTCTGGAACGCACTACCACTTCACATTAAAAAATCAACATCAATTGCTTTATTTTAAAAAATCACTCAAAACGCACTTATTCCAACAATAACATGAAGCGCCACTGATAATTACTTTGGTTTTTTAAATGGCGCTATATAAGTTCTTACCTTATTATTATTATTATTATTATTATTATTATTATTATTATTATTAATGAAAGATTTATGTAGCTTAAAACGTCCATATACGCA
>NW_022718589.1:101945-104082 GCF_011630105.1 Anneissia japonica | reverse complement strand
GTTCTGCATGCGACCGCATCACGGTCGTACGATAGACTTATATCATTCCACAACGAGCGACTAAAAAATTTAAAAGGTGGCCTAAAATTATACTCATTACCAAACCTTTCATTTAATGACAAAATGATTTACCATTATGATAATTTTTGGCTTATGGTATTATAAATATTTATCAATAGTGGAGAAGAAATGCAAAATAAAAGGTGTAACGAAAGAAGCGGTGGTATGGGTGGACCGCCAATTCTTCGCTCAAATTTGCGGAGTGACTGTGTGTGCATGAAAGTAGAACAGATAATATTGTTAAAATTTACATACATGGAGGCTTCGTGATCAAAACTTCTTCCAGGTTTCGGCATGTTGGCCCCTGGCGCGGCAAGAATACTGGTCCACGCCTAGGTGCCTGAAATCGTAAATAGGCCGTGAAGTAAACAGTTTGCAGAACGCTGATTTAAGGGGTGCGATTGTACCGTCTGCACCTGCCCTCCCCCTCCCCACTCACCATTCCCAACCCCTACATCCACCCAGCCGCATTTATTGTATCCGCTCAGTTCCAAAATCAAATTTTATTTATTTATTTATTTTAAATCGGACAATAGGTCCCTCCCTCGTTTCCTTTTCATACTATTTATTTTTATACTACAATCTACGGTAACCTTTCAAATGTCAGATTTTTGTTGAATAGGGTCGAAGTACTTTGATGTAATATAACCCATTTTCTCAGCCGCACAAAGCATTGTTTTATGTTCAACCTTTTAAAATAACACCTAGGCTACTTCACAAGTTTTTTTTTGTTTTTTTGTTCTGCTGTCTATAATTATAGCTGTGCGTGACTGAATCAATTCGAACAGACATTTTGTAAACCAAGTGTTTGTCTAAGTTAAAAAGAAAATAGTACAAATGTGGAATACAACCTAACGACCTAGAAATATGCATGAGATTATAAGCCTTCTCGTTAACAAACTCCATCATGCATTGTTGAACATGAATAGACCTGTTTCAAGATACGTTAAACTTTATCAACATAACATGTTCGCGATAAAGTACGGTATAATGCCTTGTCAGCCCAAAATATTTCTTTAGGTATCGTATGCCTTTGTACAACACAGATTTACCAAGTTTTAAATATTGTTGTTTACAGCAAGTTCAAAGTTATCGGAATTATTGTGAGTGAACGAGTGCGTGCAGCGTTTTATTAGGGCCTATTCATTCATATTGAGGCCCGGGTGTCTATGATGTGGCTATAAAAATGACGATGAAAATGAGGATAAAAACAGTAATAATATTAATGTATTTATTTTCTCCACTCCAACATAACATAGTAAACATATGCAGAGAATAAGGATCCACAGGAGGAACAATTAATATGCCAAATATTTCTTCCAATATTAGGTTTATAATAATAACTAATAATAATAAATAATCATAAGTAATAATAATAATAAGAAATTACAATAAAATATGAATAATTTATTATTAATATTAATAATAATAATAAATAATGGTAATAATAAATAATGGTAATAATAATAATAATAATAATAATAATAATAAAATAATAATAATAATAATAATAATAATAATAATAATAATAATAATAATAATAATAATAATAATAATAATAGGGCCTACATTGGTTACGATGATGACGACAGAGTACAATGTATTTAAATGCTCACATGGGTAGTAGTGGTATACTGTGGGCATACAATTTACATACGATTTACAAAAAGGGTAACAAAAATAATCCCAGTAATTATAGGGGCATTTCATTGATTCCACTACTTGGTAAGGTTTTTCTTTACATAATAAATATTAGATTAAATAATTGGGCAGAAGATAATAATTTATTTCATCAGGAAAAAGCAGGTTTTAGGAAGGGTCATCGGGCCATGGATAATGTTTTTATTTTAAACACATTAATTCATAAATATTTATCAAAAAAAAAGAGGAAAAGTATATGTTGCCTTTATTGATTTAAAAAGAGCCTTTGATTCAATTGATCATCAGCTTCTTATATTTAAATTAAAGAAAGAAGGTTTAAAACAAAATATACTTAACATTATTATTTCAATGTATGACAAACTTTCTGCCCATGTAAAAGTTGGAAGTATTATCAGTAATCAATTCAGATGTTTAA
>NW_022718589.1:96743-101597 GCF_011630105.1 Anneissia japonica | reverse complement strand
TTGGTATGAACAATATGTTGAGAACAATGTTGCTTTTATATCTGAAATAACTACTCGTCTAACTGATATTGAACGTCAAAATTTTCATGAACAAATTCATTTATTTTCCAGACTTAAGTATTATGTGACATTTAAATAATTATAATTTTACAATCGAACTATACTTAATGCATATACAAAATTTTAATTATAGACGTATTCTTACTAAGTTGCGTTTAGGAGTCCTTGAATTAGAAATTGAAACTGGTAGATGGTCAAAAATTGATAAAAAAGATAGATTATGCAAACATTGTACATTAAATTTAGTTGAAGATGAGTACCATTTTACTTTAATTTGCCCTTGTTACACTGATATTCGTAAACATTATATATTCAAGTATTTTATTGTTAATCCATCCAAAGGTAAGTTCACTCAATTAATGTCCACTACTGATATCAATACAATAAGTTGTTTATGTAAATTTCTTTATCACTCATTTAAACGTGATCATTCCCTCTGTAAATAGCTATTATATTTTATTTGGGCCAAAGGCCTTATATAAAAGTTGAAATAAAGGTCCTTGGCCAATACGTGCCAAGGAACGGAAACGAAACAATGCTCATAAAAATTACCAAAATTTATATAAACATTATGTACTCCGTTCGTGGGTACGTGAGACAAATACTGAACATCAAAAAAAAAAACTTTACATCTTTTGACTCGGAGGCCAAAGTCAAACTAAATCTGCAAGATAATGAATTCGAACAACATACAATTCTTGTAGCGTAGAGTAGTAGATAATACTGGCGTTTCTATTTTAGTTTGATAATAAAAGTGTTATTCTCTGGGTCTGACTTATCATATCAAATAGGCGATGTATACATTGTCATAAGCTCCTTGCGTTCAAGATGATTTATTAATGTTACTGTGGTGCGAGACATATGAAATGTTTCCCTTCCAATCTATTAAATATAGAATGATAAATTACAGTAGTTAGAAAATAAATAAATAATAATAATAATAATAATAATAATAATATGATATAGTAGGCCTAAAAATAGAATCAGCGTTCATTATTCCGAAATTTTCAGCTGAAAACAAATTATGTGTTTAGTGAAAACGGTTAAATATGTAGTTAGGACTCAAGAAATAGCAACCACCGCTGGGTGGGTGTGGGGCAACGATGGAGCAGCATGAGCGTTTCGCGCCCAATCAGTGCACATGGTGTAAAAAAAAATAGAAAATGTCATCCATTTCGGACTAGCGGCCTATATAAGTCATGTCACAAATATATAGTTTCTAAGAGAAATGTACAGTAATTAGTAATTTTTAAGCCCTATAAACTAATCGCCTTAATTAATTTAACCTACCATAAACATATTTTTTTTTATAAGAACCAGTAAATTTTTTTTTGCCGATTTCAAGCTCAAAATGTTCCTTTTTTATTTTTATTTTTGCACACACATCACACTGCACTTCTTGGCGAACTACAACCCCTGTGATTAGCGGCCCGGAAGTATTCTCCGGTGGAGGGAGGAGGGGTGGAGGGGCATTGGCCACTCGTCGGCCCTGATTAATAGCTAACATGGCTTCGACCCCTTGCATATTCCTCAGCATTATCATGAACCCTGAAATTCCCAACTGTGGCCCATCGCTTCACTTTATCTTCACTGCTCGTTATTGATTTTCTGTTTTCTTTGTAAACCTTATAAAACATCCATGATATGAATAACTGAAATACCGATACAATAATGGCGTGGTACGGTGAAATTATTCCATTATAACCAGTAATCCTTTCATCACCACAATCTTTCATCAACCATATAGAAACATCATAATAATCACTGTCAATGGCTTAGCCAAGCGTGTTTTCCAATTATACCATCTTTCATTACGTATATACATTTAAGGTTACGCTAACAATAATCACAAATCACAAATGCTCAAATAATTTTTTTCAATCTAAGACTACTATGCAAGACAACCATATTTGTAATAATAATAATAATAATAATAATAATAATAATAATAATAATAATAATAATAATAATAATAGTGTAGTTTTATATAGCGCACACATCCATGTAATGTAAGATGCTCAGGGCGCTTGACATGTGGACTAGGAACTCGATCAATGTTGTAGGCCTATAGTTGTCTCAGATTCGACTACTTCTTATACAACTTGCTGTTATACAGGCTGGTGTATAACTTCAATGAATAAAATTGTCACTCTATGCAAAGACATTTTTAAATGAATATAGTCAATGTATAGGCATCCAGAGATTTTCTGACGTGTGGATCACAATATGAAGTCCACGCCACGCCGAACTGAACCCTACCATGGTTGGTGAAAATAAGTGGTAAACAATTGAGCTCTCCTTTTCGCCCACTGCTGTATGGCCACTGAACTCATGGGGTCACTCCTTTTTTTTATTTTTCGGCTTGACTGACGGTGGGGGGTGGGCGGGTCGGCCTGGATCTGCACCTGTTTACTTTAGGCATGCAGGTTATAACTTGTGTCCTTTTGCTATCATCAGTGGAAACGTACATAAAGCAGCACGTGACAACAAGATTTTAGACCTGCTCCGTTAAAACATTCGTCTATATTAATATTCGTAACCTCACATTCTGCAATACAAACTCTCTATCGTATCGTATCGTAGTGCGATAAATATAAATGATGATTCTGTAACCAGAGATGTAGTTTTTGATCATTCTATTTCTATAAATGTGTTTAAGTACCGTAGGGAGTCCACCAAGTTCCCGGTATGCACTTGTTTTTTGTTTTATTTATGTTTTATCAATATTTCAAACGGAGGCTCACAAGGAATTCTTAGTATCGAGTAGCCTCCAAATGTATTGATACAATTTATCTGCAGCGTGGCAGCGCAAAAGTTCATAATTATTAAATAATAATAAGTGGAAATTGCAATAGACGCATTATAAATAAGCGCAAAAATAATTATATAATAAAACAACAGTGGCAGATCCAGGCATTCGAAAGAGAGGTGAACCAGGGAGGGACTTTCACATACCTTAAAAAAATGAAGGAAGAAAAGGAAGTGGGGGGGGGGGAAGGCTTGAATCCACATCTGCTCAAAACATTCTTTTATGATCCAGAATAGTCATAATCACGAAAAATGGACATGAAAAACCAGATCACATTCTAAAAACAAACTGCAGTCACTAAGACATACATCAGGAGCCAACTCGATGGAGTTTAATGTAATACCCAGGGAAGGGCACAGATCTGTTTTGAAAGGTGGAGGGGGGGGCATTTAGTGAGTCGACACCCAACTCAGCCCCACCATGGTTGGGGGGGGGCATTTAGTGAGTCGACACCCAACTCAGCCCCACCATGGTTGGAGCCGAGGTTTATTTGAGGAAATATTACCTCTAGATGGCCAGAAATGACACTTTTAGTAAAATTCATCATCATTAGTCAAAATGAAGCGCCAAAAAAAATTCTCATTATCTTTTATTAGGGATTTTTGACAACCATAGAGATCTTATTAATGTGTGTGTGATATACCATAGAAAACAAAGCTTAAAACATTGTATTTGAGTATGTACTTTACATAGGCATATTTCAAAAAACGTGATTTCACAACCACCTCAGCCCCACCATGGCTGGGGCTGAGGTGAGAAAATTTTAGGAAATAGTACCTCTCGAGATGGCCGGAAATGACACTTTTATATAGTAAAATTCATCATCATCACATCATCATTTATAGTCAAAATGAAACGCAAACAAATTTCTCATGATCTTTTATCAGGGATCTACATATCCTGGATAACTTAAGCCTAGTTAAAGCTTACTAAGCTTTAACTATATATACTATAATAATTATTATCAACAAATCACAACTTTCTTCGCATTCAGCACAGTTTTCTTCACTTTTTATTGCTATTAATATTATCAATTATTACTATCGTCATCATCATCATCATCATCATCATTGTTATTATTATTAGTATTAGTAGTAGTATTATTAAACAAACATTTAAAGAAACTTGCAAAAGGATAAAAACGAAATTGAACCAAAGTATCGCATTTCTATCTTAAAAGACCTGGCCTTAAATTTATGGATTTAAGATTTTTTTAAATCACGCTTAGGCCTATGTTTTCTATTAGGCCTATATAACCTGTGCTGCTAATGCATATTTACATGTTTTAAATGTATTCATTTTGAGTAATCCCAGAAAGAATTTGTATCGGCTCAAGAATAAGTTTTAAAATTCTAAAACTGTGTACAAAGGGGTGGGGGGGGGGGCTGGAGCCGCGGCTTCCACGGCTCCCCCTGGATACGTCCCTGAAAAGAGCCGCACTGGGACGGATGCATGATTTGACGGTAGGGGTGCCTGAGAGTCCACACCACCTCAGTTCCAACATGGTTGGGGTGAGTTGCGAACATTTTGAGAATATGAAACTTTGGAAGTTGCACTCTCATACCTCAGCTTAAAAAATCTTACCGGTAATTCATATCAACAATACAACAAATATTACTTTTCCTAATGCAATTTAAGGCGATGTTTGCAAACCATGGGCCCCGAAACCTTTTTGGAGAGCCGCGGCTTCCACGGCTCCCCCTGGATACGTCCCAGAAAAGAGCCGCACTGGGGCGGATGCATGATTTGACGGTAGGGGTGCCTGAGAGTCCACACCACCTCAGTTCCAACATGGTTGGGGTGAGTTGCGAACATTTTGAGAATATGAAACTTTGGAAATTGCACTCTCATACCTCAGCTTAAAAAATCTTACCGGTAATTCATATCAACAATACAACAAATATTACTTTTCCTAATGCAATTTAAGGCGATGTTTGCAAACCATGGGCCCCGAAACCTTTTTGGAGAGCCGCGAAGCCGTCTGA
>NW_022718589.1:91759-96687 GCF_011630105.1 Anneissia japonica | reverse complement strand
AATGAGTTAATTGTTTTTAAGTAAGTATTTGTTGTTGTGCCTGCATTTAGACAATAGCTCGGTTCTTTTGTTTAGTATTGACTGTTTGTCTGAATATATTATGTGAAGTTCTTCGGTTATGCATAGGTAGCAGCGTTTTGTTTTTGGGGAGTAAGCCGATGCTCTGTCGATAATAGACCATTTGATATTGTAGGGTGTGTTGCTGTCTTTTAATTTCCATACGTATTTGGAGAGTACAGTGCTGTTTCTGTGTTTGGGGGTGTTAAAAGTGTATTTGTGGTTTGTGTATCGGGTTTTGAACGGCGTGTCGGTGAGCCTGATGTAGCATTTGGTGTCATCATTTGAGTGGACAGTGGCTTTGTAGATGATGGATGAGGTGAGGCAATTTACGCTCTGCATTATAACGTGTATCGAGCACTGTACGTTGCTAGTATTGCCAACTACATTTAGTCATTATATTATATATATATTTTTAAATATATAATATTAACAATTAAAATTATAGTTTAGTAATTGCTGACTTCGTGTTAGTCTGCACTCATACAGTACACTAAGCTCACTAGGTGGTAGCCTGGTTTCCTGTCGACGTTAAACTCAGAATTTCTTATCATACGATTCTTACGACTGTTGCAAGAAGTTAGACGAAAACAGCTGCGTCTTGATCGTGCTGGGCCGCAGACAAAATAAGCCGGTAACGATTCTTACGACAAGTTGAACGGCAAAGCCTCTCCTAACGTCGTCACATGCATTACGTCAAGTTGAATTTTTCATTGCGACTGCGATATGTTAACATTTCTCACTTCCTATCTGGTTTCTTCATTAAAAAAACCTGGCGAAATTCGAGGACAATTTTCACCGTTCGATTTAAACAATAGTCTGGTCCTGTAGTACAGTATAAGGGCCTTGATTTGCTAACTTTCTCGTTAGCGATTTTAGTGTTTCGTTCTCAAAATATCAATTAGGCCTATATTGTACTTTGTTTATTTCATTTCACCTATTTAATAATGTTTTGAACTGACAGAAAAATCTTATCTCCAGATATACAGTTATACAGTAAACATAATTTAAATGTTTAAATTATAAAGTTCGGATTTTTTAATATAAACAGGAATTAAAATTAAGAATGAAATACACTTGAAAAATTGTTTATTGAAATTAGCAGAAAATATTCCAACTGACAATAGGCCTATATATTTTATTTATTTATATTATATGTTTTATATATTATTTTTATATTATATATGTTTGTTTGTATAATAAATGTAATTAATTAAATCTAATTGCAATCCTCATTCTTGACCACCACCCCCCCCCCACCCACGAAAAAAATCTCTTGTCCATTTGCTGCAGTCAATCACAATACTCCAGTGATAATTTACTGATGTATAGGCAGTGGTGGCGCCATCGGGGGAGGGGGAGACAGGGGCTTAAGCCCCCATCGGTCTGGTAATGCCCTCCATTGGTCTTGTCAATTCCCCTCCCCCACCCATCGGCCAAAGCTCGTCGGGTAGTCGGACCAAATAGAAAAAAAATAGGTCTAGTTTTCCCATCCCAGCCATTTCAAGCCATCTAGAAGTCCCATTTTATTTTTTTAAATCTCGTTTTGGGAGTATGGGGCACTCCCTCCCATATCCAACCCCGGCTCCGGCCTCCCTGTCTCTTATACACATCTAGATGTGTATAAGAGACAGCCCCAATATATCCTAGAGCCGCCACTGTGTATAGGGCTAACAAAATCTATAAGATTTTACATGCCTGTCATTGTGTTTGAAAAAAATGGAGGATATGCTTCTTTTTCATTTTATTATCAATACGTAAGTTAATGAGAGTTCTAGTTGGTCGACAATGTTGTTGTATAGGCAAGATAGGCAAAATATACAGACAGCATACGTTTCCGTTTACGTTTCTTATGAAAAGTTGACTCCAAGTCAACTTTTCATAAGAATCGTTTGCAACGCAACGTATGCGAGTTCATTCAACAAAAAGTTACTAAATCGCGGTTTCCTGTCAAATAGTGGAAAATTGACGCATCACATGAAAATTCAATACGCCGGTTTCCTGTCCAAAACTGTTTTGCGACGATTTTAGTTTACGTTACGTCGATTTCAAAACGCACAAGTCGCAATCGGTTTCCTGTCAGATCGCATTTTCTTACGATAAAACGACGTAGTCGTAAGTAAATCTGCTTTCTTTACGTCGACAGGAAACCAGGCTTTTAAATAATGCCGACGTCAACGACGTTTGCGTTGATCGTGTTGGGCCGCAGACAAACCAGCAATTTTCCGCCGCTTACGAAATTTGAACTTACGACGTTGAACTCCATCCAGAGTCCAAAACGAGCACTTGCGACTGTTACGTTGAGTTGAATTTTTCTTGCGATACGACATAAACATGACGTAATTTGTAGTTCTTACGATTGGCTGCCTAGTTCATTCCCACTAATCCCGTCCTTTGGTACCCAGGGTTTTCGCACGAAAATAGGCCTCTGCCTCTTTATATGAGCTGCACTAAAAATGTTAGCAAAACGTCTAGCATTAATAAAATGGATTATTGCAAAGCAGTTAGGCATACATTATTAAAATACAAATAGGCCTATTTGATGTTTGTATTTTTGTTTCACAAAATAATGATGTTTCGAACATTCCCTGAACATTCGTGTTTCATACCACCAAATTTTAATTCTGGGAAACTGCATTAATATGCCACGGCCTCGAGGTGCTTGTCACACAATCTACTTTGAAAAAAAAAAAATTATGAAAAAAAAACATCGGTACGCGGGAAAGTTGGATTAGTGGCGAACTTTAGCCATTGACAAAATAGATATAAAACGGTCCTCACTCATGCTGTAAAAATGCCCCCCTTGGTTTGTGATAAGATTTGTTTCATTTTAATTTTTACTACCGTACTCTTCGCATTGAAATTTCGCAACGACCAACTAATTTGTTGCAGCATTATATTATTATACGATAATTGTCGTCATTATCATAATCAAACGGTGCTGCTGAGCTAGTGCTACAGTAATCCACTGACATGTATTTGTGTCTAACTTCAACACCTTTTTTTATAAGAAAATATTTCATAACCTCGGGTTGAACAGTGGGACTAAAATTGCTTTAAAAATAAGAACAAATTGAGGTAAAATTTCACATGCAATTATTATTATTATTATTATTTTTATTATTATTATTATTATTATTATTATTATTATTATTTAATATTATTATTATTATTATTATTAATATTATTATTATTAATCTAGAAAACCAACACAAATTATTTTAGTCTTATTTGTACATAGGTACAGTAGGCCTAGGTGTGACAATGATGACATCCTTTGTAAATAGTACAGTATATTGCAGTGAAATAATAATTGTCTATTGTCTATAATTGTCTATTATATCTTTAAAAATTGTGTACAATTATAATATAGGCATTAAACATTTTGAGCTTGAAATTGGCCGAAAGATGAGAGTACTTAGCCTCGGCAAAATTGCTCTGGTTCATATAAAAAATGTGTAGACCTATGAGTATATACGTTTAATAAAGAATGGAATAACACTTGTTTCGTAATTATTACTTGCATATTATTTCTCCTGATTATGCACAATTTAAAATATATTATTTCTCCTGATACCTAACTATTAAAAAAAAAACATACAACCATTGGAAATAAGAATGTTTAGCAACAGATTTATTTTAAACAATTCGCTTGGTATTAAAAGATTGTAATTGAAACAAATCCCTGTTTATTATCGAATTCAGTTTCAGTATAGTAATGCGTGGTATACAATGTGTGGAGTGTTGGTAGACTACTCAATGAAGCAAGAACCGCTGAATTTTCATATATTTTTTCTACTGTAGAACAATCTGACCAGTTTCAGCCACGTCAAAACATGGTACGTAATAAAGGCTACGTCATAATTCTTGTATCTGATTGGCTGCTTCTTAAGATTTCTGGTCCATAATGCTAGTCTTTACGAACAATTCCAGCACTGAACATCTTCTCTCTGCTAGAACAAACTTAACGAGAAAGTCCAGGTCAAGTTCCGTTTTGCGTAGTTTCCTATAACACTTTTGGTATTTGGTGGTCGCTATATGGACATCTGGCTCAGTAGTACGGAGCGTTTTGGACTACCTAAATTACATTAAGATTTTGATAATATTCCACCCCTAAGACCTATTATTGACACGACCGGTACTTGTTATTATTCAGTAGCTAAGTACTTATCAAATTTATTAGGCCCTCTAACGGTTAATGACTTTGTCCTTAAAGATTCTTTTTATGCTGCTGACCGCATTAAAGCTATACCAAACAATTTATATAATTTAGGTTACCGTTTTGTATCTTTTGATGTTGAATCTCTGTTTACAAATGTTCCCCTTACTAAGGTAATTAATATAATTCTTGATACCATGCATTTATTAATCCTAAAATAATTTATTTGTGGCCAATTTCAAGGAAGCGGAATCACAATTTTCCAGAAATTCAATCCGGTATTGTGTAATAATGAATTTTATAAACAAACTGATGGTGTCTCAATGGGTTCGCCTCTTGGCCCAGTTTTAGCTAATATTTTAATGACTGAACTAGAAGAGTCTATTGTTCCTAAACTTATTGAATCAGGTACCGTACTATTAAGTTTTATACTCGTTTTGTTGACGACACGCTAGTATTAGCTAAGCCCAATGATTTCCCACAAATTCTAAGCTACTTCAATGCTTTTCATAGACAGATAAATTTTACTTTTGAATAATTTGAAAACAGTGACACAGTACACTTTCTGGATTTACAATTTAACAACAGTGTAGAAAGTATGAGTATATATCGTAAAAATACACATACAGGTCAATATGTCCATTATGATAGCTTTGCTCCATGGAACCATAAGATCTCCTGGATTCGTAGTTTAGTTTCTAGAGCCCACAGA
>NW_022718589.1:87136-91374 GCF_011630105.1 Anneissia japonica | reverse complement strand
TTTAACATTGTCACTTTTTGCAGAAAAGTGCTTATCTCGCCGAGTTGAGCTCTTAGTGCAAATTTTTGACTTTCCGCCATATTTCGAGTACTTTTCCGAAAAACTTCAAACTTTCAACTGGTCTATCCTATTGTTTAAAGAAGCGTTCGCTATACGTAGACTACACCCTTTGCTTAACAATGGGCTCAGAGCTTCAAAAGAGCTTTCTTTGTTTTTGTAGGTATCTTTGATCATTAGAGTAAGAATGCTTTGATCTTTTGTTTAAATCACTGCTAAGTAACCTACTAGAGGTAATGTTTTGATTGGTTAAACACTTTTGGTACTAGTGCATATAAGCTTGCTAATATGGATAATTTTTTCATTCCTGATGATGACATAATTAATGTCGAAATATTGAATCCCAACACGATGGCGTGTATTTCAATACTTGGAGTATGTATTATACTTTCTTATCTGAGATTAATCAGTGGACCTTTCGGTTTTTGGAATACTAATTATTATCGCGAGATTACCGCATATTTTTGGTAAGCATAGCTCAGAATGGTTCACACGAGGTGACAATCCGTCGAAATGCCGTACAAAAAACTGCAATTATGTAAATAATTTTATCTTAATTATTATAGGCCTACTGTATCTTAATAAATATATTTTAACTAACATCTTAAATTAGTTAATTACTAAATAATTAATAGATCGATATAAACATTGTGACCTATAATACCAAGCAAGTGAAAAAAAGAAAAAAATAATACAAATTACAATTACAAATTATAATTAAAAATCACGGGAATTTCAGAAGCTTAAATTTTAAAAGATAATGTACAGTACAGTACGCATGTACCGCGCAGTATTTTGGCAGCCATTTCACAAATGGCTGCTAAAAACATGTTCCGCCCGTTTTGTCTATGTACCCCCCCCCCCCCATAACTTTTTTTTTTTTTTCTAATAGAGATACCAAATCAGCAGTGAAAACTTGGTCACCAAACGTCACAGCTCGGGGCCCTGATTTTCACTATGCTATAATATAATGTAATATGAGTTGATTTTTAACTAAGGCCTAGTTGCTCGTGATTTCTTCGAACATTTTCAATGGGGGTGTGCTGTGAAGCCGTGTTTTTTTTTTTAAGGGGATGGGGCAATTGCACCCCCTAGATACGTTACTGAGGGATACCTTTGGCCAGAGATAAACGCCCTTTTGTTGAATTGCTTTGATTTAATAAAACACTGTGTGCTCCAGAGAACCACATTTGTAGCCACTAGATTACTGTAACCAGAGACCGCTGCTGTAACATAGAATATAGATACCAGTGGCGTATCCTGAGGCTTGAATGGGGTGGGGGTAGGGATGCCAATTGAAATAGAAGGGTATCTGTGGAGGCCTTGAATATGGAGTTGGGCTTCATAATTATGTAGGGGAGCTAGGTCGCAAGATAAGGTGATAAGAGGTGATTTTTAACTCTTTTTTTTCGGATGACAAAATCGGGGGGACCGACTAGGGGAGTTTAGTTTGGGGAGGGGATGCGCAGCCCTCTGCCATTAGGGCTTATATCCCTCCGCCATTAGGGCATTGAACAAGTCACTACAGTAGTTTGAATTTTCGTATTTTATGTTTGTTTTTTTGTTAGGGAACCACACCGAATTTCATTGTAGGCTATGTGTTATGTACATGTATATATGACAAATAAACCTATTGAGTATTGAGATACGCAACTAAGGGATAGGCTACATTTGAAGTCCCAAGATTATCGTCCATTTGTTAAAATGCTTTGATTTGATACACTGTGCTTCAGTGACCCAATATGGAGGGCATTTAGCAGGATGGTAGAAGGGAGGGGCGGGGAGGAATGTTGATGAGGGAATGTGGAGTGGGCGCTAGCTCGCATAAAAATTGTGATATTAGGTGATAAAAAAAACTATGTGATTTTTTCGAACATTTTTAATTGGAAGGAGGGTGACGAATTGGGGAGCGAGTTTCTTAGAAGCCGGTCATGCGCCCGGGCCCGCTCTTCCTCTAGATATGAGGATATCTGCAGTGATATAAAATTAGGATACCTGTCTATTTTAATACACTATGTTCAAGTGTACCCCAATTCGGCACCACCGGAGCACACTGAGGGATGTCTTTCTGTAACCCTAAAATTAACCCCACACATTAGCTTATATTTTTAATCTGGTTAGGATTTTCCGGATTTTATGGCAGACGTTATTGCATCACTTAGCGAAAATCGTTTTGTATTATTTGTGTGATAAAATCGTTTTGTATTACATTAACATAATGTGGTTTTCAAAAAATAAATAAATAAAAATAAATAACGGTAATAATATGACTTGTCCATTATGATTTGAATATTAGGCTGCTTAGTAATCGTAATTTCTGATGTTCTTTTGTTCTTTATAAAGATGAAATTTGATTTTGATTGTGACATTTATTGTATTTAATTGCCATGTACCTAGCCTACCCGAAATAGAGGGATTTAAAAAGCCACCATTTGGACATGTTGATGTGATGCGTAGAGGTCTATTTAAGCGTTTGTGTGTCTTGAGGATATTTTCCGCATGATTAAAATCGTATAACAGTACTGGTTTGGTCTACAGGAGTTCGTGTTTCGTACAGGTAATTCCATTCATAGAAAAAACCTATTGGAGAAAGCGACCTTGTTGTTAGCCATAGAGGCCTAGGTCAATACTAACTCCGGCAATATAAAATTGATTATAAGATTGAAAAATATTAATTTTATTATTGTAGTAGTGACATTATGTCCACGTTTTTTATTTATTGATATTTATTCGTTAACGTTATATTAATATATATATATTTAAATTTAATATGCAATACAACACAATAAACTTGATTTCTGGCAATAAACAAAATACAATTGAACAAATCATGTTTTCAGAATAAATTGCAAGACATGGAGAAAACTGAAGTAGAAAACTTATAAGAACATTTAAATTAATAATATTAATTGCATTTTCCTTAACACACAAGGCTAAAAAACGAAAAGTAAAAAAGTAAATACATATAACAAGAAGGAACGGATTTTAGTTAGTTGATTAAATTTATATTTTCTTTTGAATTGGGAAGGGCATTTACATGTTTTAAGATTATAGTCAAGCGAAAGAGAGAGAGAGTTTAATTCCAACTGTTGAGATACATTGCATTTTTATTGGTCTTACTGTATTTAGCTTAAATAATGTATTGTTTAAGTATGAATTATTAAATACTATGTCCATGTTAAATTAATCTTATCTATTAAAATTGTATTTTTAAATAGAAATAGGCATAGCCGAGACCTAGCCTAGGCCTTTAACTTAGTGACTATGTGAGTTTTATGAATAAAAAATATGAATACACGCAAAATTGTGAAAGAATAAAGGAAGAAAGAAGAATAAGAAAGAGATCATGGAGCGGCTGAAATATTTCTCAAATTAAGCAATAGTTTTCAATATGCCATTATTGCATTACGATTTTGTAAACATTTTTGGCCACTAATCGTCGGAGGTCTCGGTGCCACAGCCTACTCTTTTCATAATTCGACATCGATGTAAATTTTAATTGAAGGTTTTATCTGTCGGTATCATGGAAATAAAGTTTGTAAGGAATATGAAATACAGGACGTTAAAATTAATAAAGAATGGGTAACACACACGAAAGTAAAATCAAAGGATGAGAGTTAATTTTAACTGAAAACTAGAGCAATATTCGCAGAATATCTTTACATTGAGAACTAGCCAATCAAATCAGGCAAAATTTATTCTTTCAGGGACAGATATATAGCGCTTATAAATTATTTAGTACAAAACCAAGTGTATTGCAAAGTCCAATATAGTAAGCGGTTGGTTCAAACGAGAAAACCCCGGTATTCAACCCCTGGCCCGTGGGCCAACTCCGGTCTGCAAACGATTTTTATGCGGTGCCTTGCAATATTGCTAAAATAAATAATCATTTTTCCGACCGATTTTCAGGATGTCGAACTAATTTAGTTCGACTTTAGTTCGACTTCCTGATTAGCCATTTAAGTTATAAACCCTGGGATATTGTGTCATTCATGTTTTACAATTCGCCTGATGAGTGTGGCCCTGTGTGGTCACATGAAACAGATTTGTAGCGATTAAAGATATGAAGTAACCAAATTCATCTGCTATTGTTTTATTTCTCTCTCTCTCTCTCTCTCTCTCTCTCTCTATATCTGTCTCTTATACACATCTTTTGAAGTCCCAAGATTATCGTCCATTTG
>NW_022718589.1:84501-86667 GCF_011630105.1 Anneissia japonica | reverse complement strand
ATTATTATTATTATTATTATTATTATTATTATTATTATTATTATTATTATTATTATTATTATTATTATTATTATCATCATTATTATTATTATTATTATGTTGTAATGATGTTGTTTGTACTGTCTTTTAATTTTATTATTCAGGGCCCCTGAATATCAGTTAACCTACTGGGCTAAACTGGAAGGGTTACGCTCTTTAAAGATGGTTGAAATAAATAATATACGGTAAATTAAAACTAGAGCAAAATTCATTCTTTCAGGGACAGATATGTCCTATAGTACCGTAAGCTGTTGTTTTAAACAATAAAACCCTGGTATTCAACGCCTGGCCCGTCTGCGAACTACGGTCTGCAAAAGATTTTTGTGCGGTGCCTTGCAACATTCCTAAAATGAATAATCATTATTCCGACCGATTTTCAGTAGGCCTACTTTAGAGAAAAGGGTTTTCTGTTATTGGAAACACGACCACCTACTCTGGTATTGTTACACAGTGCTCGACTTTTCCAAATATAGCTCACTTTATCTAGGTTGAAACATTCTAAAACAAGGGTAGTAGAATTCGGAATACAATAATACAATGAATACAAAGTGACTTTCAACTAACGAAGAGGTCTACTATAAGTTCTCATCTTCCCCCAGTGATTCCGGTGAGTTCATCACTACCCTCTCCCCCACGCCCCGATCCTAACGATATAGGCTCGTTAATGTATTAAACGAAATCAAAGTATTGCAGAACTGTTTTGATCGTTAATAAACGCAACACAAAGGATATTAACTTACAGTTCTACAATAATTATTAAGCAAACCAGATGAAACTATTCGAATATTTACGAAATTATTTTACACACATAATATACATAGGAGGTATATCGCATGACGATTGGGTATCGCATTACAGAATGCTATAATTGGATACATATTGTGTTATCTTATTTAAAAGAGATCATACAAAATAATGTAAACATGGTCAGTGGCGGCTAGCGGCTGTAGGGTAGGCCTATCTTCTGGGGTGGGGGGTGAGCTCTCCGATAGGGGTCTTCAGCTTGAAGGCCCGGGGAAGGATTTCAGAGGGTGTTCCTCTCCAAAATAAGACTTTTGCAGGAATAACCTCTGGATGGCCATAAATGACACGCTCAGACTGTGACGGACTATTTTTATAAAATTATTTGTTCAGCCTGTCTGCCCGACGAGCTCTGCCCGATGGGGAGAGGGGCTTGACCTGTCTGGTGGGGTGCTTAACCCCTGCTACCAACTCCCCCGCTGGCGCCGCCACTGAATAGAACCCTTACAGTTCGCATTGTTTTTGAACAATAATTCAAAATTCAGCCCAAAACACTAGAAGTTAAGAACTTAATTTTGATTAGCCTAAAAATTGCTTTCGACAAATAAAAGTAACTTATCTGTAGTTAAAACTTGGTTTAAAATTGACAGATGCACAGACATGGCTAAGACATGCGCAATAAAAATACATACAAAATATAGGCCTATAAAAAAAATTAAAGAAAATGAATGAATATAGGCCTACAATGTTAAGCTTGTAGTTTTGACATATAAAAATAACTAGGTAATTAAAGTATAAAAATTAAAGTTGTTTTGATTTAAAATTCAGTTTAAATTTCCATTACAAATTTACTGTAAAAAAAACTAATGTAAAGACTGACTTAATAATTTTGCATTAATGTCGTTTTGTACGCTTATTAAACCGGTTGATCACATCAGTTGCAAATGAATACCTAACTAGACCTAACTGTACCGGGTACACAAAGCCTAAAGCCAGATCTTTATCTGCAATTAGAACAAAACACAGGAGAATCCCTAAAACGAGAAACCAAAATTTGGGATCAAGTTGTTCTGAATAGGAGCTAGTAGGCCTAGTAGTGTTAAACGGGATACTATTCCCACTTAGCGGTAAAAAATGTCTAACCTATTGGACCAGAACCAAAAATACAACACTTCCCCTACCCACCAACGTCGGAAAAAATAAAACATCGTCGGGGAGAAAAATCATTCACCAGCATTTTTTCATCTGGGGACCCCCTAAAAGAAACATCAAAAGACTGTTCCGTTTATAGTTTAGAAAGTAGGCCTACATCATGAATAATTAATCAAAATCAGGATTAATAATCTTGCCTGAACGAACCAAAGGGGCGATTGAACTCTGTAATGC
>NW_022718589.1:73303-80020 GCF_011630105.1 Anneissia japonica | reverse complement strand
CAGGCGAAATTTGATTGGCCGAATCTATGGCAGCCATCTTGCATGGTACACACACACAGCTCTGCGTATTTCGAACATCGAATACATTGCTGTTAGCGCTCTAGTATTCTTATTATATCTCTATGGTTGAAGGATACACTACACAAGTATCCATCATAATCACAAAACGATTTATTCAATTTCCATTTTAGGCTTATTATGTAAATGATACATAAAATATACAGTAGTATATCGCAGTTAACTCTTTTCGTTATTTAAAAAAAAAAGGGGGGGGGGCGAACCAAATTACTCTCCTAACACACTTCCCAATCAACATTATCCAATGATAAAGATGCATATATCCATCGTATTGTCCAATACAATTTTAATAGGAAAATAATACAAAGATCTTAGTAGTACAAAATAGCATGTGAACTAAAGAGGGCGCTAGACAAGTATTTTCGGTTGTCAGAGAATCGTTTCTGTCACCTGAAATTACTGTGAAAACGATGATTTTAGAATTTTTAAGCTGTTTTAAAATTATTTTAGGGAGTGTTTCCTGACAATACCAGGTATATAAACCAAACTATTTTTTAAAAAGCCACGTAGGCCTACAATTTGAATTTATGTTTAAAATTCGAGCACCTGAATTATGTACACAAACATTGCATTAGGCCTACTTACACAATCAAAAAATGAATAGGCATAACTAAGGTGAAACTATAAAGCCACCTTGGTGAGGTGAAAGCAAGCCTCAATTTTTCAATGGTTATGGTTATTGCTTTCTGGTTTCTTATTAAAATATATTTTATTAGTTAAATTTTCTAACGATCCAGGATAGAATGCCCATAAGAACCAGGAGACTATAATATCAATTTGGGAAACTACGTCTACGATATAAAAATAATTTTAAGATTTTTAAAAACCGTGCTTCTGTAATAGTTTAAAATAATTTCGATTTAAAAAATTATTTTTCCAAAATACTGCAGGTCGTCAGACTTACTAATTGTACTTGTTGTCCCAAAGATTGAATATCTGATGCTGTGGAGTTTGACCTACTTTTTCACAATTTAAATACAGTAACTCGTCTATCGCTAGGCGATTTTATATTCACTTTAGAAGTTGTGAAGCCCGTAATAATTTGGCATACAAAAATACACTCATTGATAGGAAAAAAATCCTCATGTGCTCATGAGTCTTTTTCCTTAAGTAATCTGAAATTTGATAAGAGATACTTTCACTTTGGTAAGAAAAAATGCAAAAAGGGTGGTGGCTACCAAAGTGGTATCGCTGACAGTGTTCAGAGAATTTATTTAATGTCCCATTTTTATCAAATTATATAGTCTTAAACTTATATAAAGGAACTTTTGTCACCTTTCCAACCTTTTTTCACCACTACGTATTTTTTATAGACCTAATATTTTAATATACTGAAATCGAATTGCAAGTAAAATTTTTCATATTTGTTTGCTGATTCTTTGGTGTGTTTAAGTACCGGTATTTTCTTAGTCTGTTGTTTTGTCTGTACCTGTTAAAGTGGTGTTTTGTTCTCTCCTTTTATTGATTTAATTGAATTTTGTATTTAAAACATTTTTCTCAATTTTTCTGGTTTTTGTAATGAAATTGACCATGTTAATGAAATTGTTATGTTTTACTATTTTACTTCTTCGTTACGGAGGTTTTTTTTTAAAATAAATTAAATTGAATTGTGGGATTGATCTTATACAAAATAACTGGAGACGTCTTCATGAATTTATACCTGCGCATCAAACGAATTCATTGATAATGTATTGAAATTTTTCCTAATATAAATAATTAAAGTAAGATACGTTTCTACTAACTATGTAATTGTTAACCCCGAAATATTTACTTTCAGTTATCATGCATTTAACAATAGTTAAATGTGAAGTCAATTGGTCTGGCTATAAATTATTGTATGGCTTAATGCCCCTCTTAATTTGGGCAAAACACGGTCAATCAATCAACCAATCAATCAATTTATTGGATCCACTTTGATACAGTAGCACTTATACAAAATGCATGTGCATGCATACGTAAACAAACATACAGAAATAACATAAATTACTAGCTATTATTTTGGTTGCACAGTAAATTCAGACGAGCGACGATCATCTCTCTGATAACCAAAAATACTAGTCTAGCGCCCTCGTTATTTTCGATTTTTTTTAAAGCACTGACAACTGTTACAGTACTTACCGTACATACTGTATAGTAACTCCGTTACACTGTCGTCGGTACCATGTAATTGATAACGAAATATTCTATTCTATTTGTCTTGAAGTTAAAAAATTGAGTTTTTAATTCAGAAAAACAAAATATCAAATGCAAAACAAAATTATTATTCCAGCCAAAATTATATGTTAATATGTGTAGGCCTGTATCCAAATGATAAAATAGACATATTTTTCTTAAGTTTATATAAAGATGTTTTTGTAATGTTTCCAATTAGTCAATATGATATATGTCTTTGTATTTGTTATAAAACTCTAATCAAGAGAAGGGCAGTTACGATGTTTAGAATATAATATTTCGAAAAAATGATGATTTCGAACAGAGGTAGGCTAAGTATAGGCCTATCTAATGATAAAGAATAGGCAGATTTTGTCTGAAGCTTCTAATGCTTTGCAAAACGTTTAATTAATCAATATAATATATAAGTCTTTGTATTTGTTATAAAACTCTAATCAAAAGAAACGTAGTTACGAGGTTTAAAATATAATATTTCGAAAAAATTATGATTCCGAACAGAGA
The DNA here is from genome assembly GCF_011630105.1 of Anneissia japonica. Lineage (NCBI taxonomy): Eukaryota > Metazoa > Echinodermata > Crinoidea > Comatulida > Comatulidae > Anneissia > Anneissia japonica. The sequence goes on along the minus strand of NW_022718589.1, from coordinate 77,269 downwards.
TAGTTATATCCCATGATAAAGAATAGGCAATGTTTTTAAAAAGTAGTATAGGTTTAAAGCTAGGTAAAATTGTTAATTAGTCATTAAAACATATATGTGTTTGGATTAGTTTTAAAACTCTACTCAAGAGAAAGTCAAATATGATCTTAAAAATATAGCTTTTCAAAAAAAATATGATTCCGAACAAATGGGTAAACAGGAGTTGCGTATCTAATGATAAAGAATAGGCAGATTTTGTCTGAAGCTTCTAATGCTTTGCAAAACGTTTAATTAATCAATATAATATATAAGTCTTTGTATTTGTTATAAAACTCTAATCAAGAGAAACGTAGTTACGAGGTTTAAAATATAATATTTCGAAAAAATTATGATTCCGAACAGAGATAATCATATCCCATGATAAAGAATAGGCAATTTTTAAAAAAAAGTAGTATAGGTTTAATGCTAGGTAAAATTGTTAATTAGTCATTAAAACATATATGTGTTTGGATTAGTTTTAAAACTCTACTCAAGAGAAAGTCAAATATGATCTTAAAAACGTAGCTTTTCAAAAAAAATATGATTCCCAACAAATGAGTAAACAGGAGTTGTGTATCTAACGATAAAGTATAGGCAATTTTCTCTGAAGTCAGTATAGGCCTAATGATGAAGAAAAATCTTAACTAGTGGATAAAACATATCATTGTCTGTATTCTTTTCAAACCTTTATACAAAAGAAACATATCTAGAGTGTTAAAAATACAAAATTCCTAAAAAATTATGATCTGAACAAAACCCTAAATTAACATAAAATTTGTCAATGCAAAAAAGAATAGGAAAAAGCGTTCATAAAAAAAATTGATAAAATTTACGATTTTTAAACGATTAGCTTTAAACAGTTAGTTAATTTGTAATAATATTTGAATATTTAATTGATTGTGATTATTTAATGTAATTATGATGTGATTAAGTTGTGTTTATATGTGATATTTTGTGTATGTGTGATAGTTGAATGTGTTTTGTTATAATCGTATTTTGTTGTTTTCGTAGGGCGGCATCCCGTTATTACATCTGATTGTGTGGCACAGCGCACCACGTGATGTCATCAGTGAGAGTTTAAAATCAGCGACGGTAGAAACTGTCGACTACGTGGACGACGTGAGTAGAATTATGTATCATTACAATTACGACATCAACACACAAAATACAACAACACAGCATCTATACACAACATACCATACACCACTCTACATCAATTCTTACCTAACAACAACAACTTTTTACATTAAAAACATATTTTAATCATCATCCACACTATAAATATGATATTTTATTGTATTTTACGATCAATGTTGATTTTTTATTGTTGAAATTTCCCGCACGGTGGTCGTGCAAATATACAGTCATTGCGCCTTGAATGAGGAAGAGAAGCAGCTCACAACCAAAATCTAGTAAAGGTGTTGAAAATCACTGAAAAATCAGTTTTACATAAAACAATCATAGTCATGTTTGATCTTGTTTTGATCTGTATTGAGCACTGAATATTGTAATTAAAATTTCAATAGAAATATAAAAAAAACTACATAAGCTAAAAAATATTTTTTAGGAGATGGTGATTAACTTGTACAAAACATAGGGCGTCCATGTTGTGCGATAATGATATAGCCAAGCCAAATGAATGCAAAAAAGCCTGTTAAAAATTACTGAAAACGAGCTTTACATAGAAAATTCACATTTGTGTTTGAATTTGTTCGAGTAGTCAATGTACACTGAATATGAATTGTACAATTTTATAGGAAAAATCCATAAAAAGTATAATGGCCTAAAAAATATTTTTTTAAAGAGATGTGTTGTATATTCTCTGTTTTCATATTCCTTGTTCATTGTGTAGGTCCTTGGTTGTATTCTACATCACATTGCGGCACTCGGCTACGTTCAGCAACTGAGAGCAGCACTCAGGATTTCTGCACGCAATGTGAATAGGCAATTAGACATGGTACGTATAGGAAACAACACATTATTCATTAAAAACACTGAATGACAAATCGTCATTATTAAATAAATACATTATTCATGAAATTATAATTAAATATTTATCTCTAAATATAATCATGACTGTAAAATACTGTATCACTTTTATCACGGTTCAATTGCTTATGTATGTACTTAAACATTCACAGTCGTGTTCGATCTTGTTTTGATCTGTATTGAGCACTGAGTGTAGTTATATTAACATTTCAATTAAATATTTCATAGAAACTACACAATACCAAACTAAAAATATTTTTTTTTAGGAGATGTTATAACGTGTACAAAACATAGGGCGTCCATGTTGTGATCACTATAGCCAAGCGAATGAATGAAAAAAAAAGCTTGTTTTTTACAGTACTCAAAATCAATTTTACCTGGAATTTTTTTGAGCCGTTTTTGATTTAAACGTTATGTTTTTATTAAGAAGTATAGTATATAGTAGTAGCCTAAATTATGTTTTTAACACAGGAAACTCTCATATGGTAAATAAAACAATGCTAGCGAGAGTAGGGCCTACTCTACCATGGAGGAATTAGTTACTCAGACTGTAAATGCATAGGTCTATTTTAATAGTACACTACTTTACATAGGCTTTTCTTTTTCCATTGTAGAATAGTCTTTTGAGAACATTTTCTTTTCCAGAAATAATTAATGTGATATGACCCTCCGTTATAGAGTTATACGAATTTTTAGATAACATAAGGACAAGAATTCAGCCTCAAATCGAAGCTTATCTTATTTCTGTTGGTTACGGATAAGGCCAGGTAAAAAAAAAAAAACATGTTTCACGTCCGGCTTTTTTTTTAAATTGAGGAAGCGGCCTTTTTTATTTTTTATTTTTCAAAATGGCCGCCATTCTACAGACTTGTTGACATTTCCCGTCTAGTTTTGTTCATCATTGTTACTGTATACAATCGGAATGTTCCCGATGTTACGTCTCAGACGTCTTCACATGAAACTATTCCATACAATCTGACATAGAGGGCCAGTATAACGGGAAATTCCAGAATTCATCGGAAATCATCGGGCATATTCGATTGGGACTTTCGTGCTCTGCTCAACGGAAACTGCTCAACGAAGTTAACGCTCGGAATTTATCGTTAAGTTTTGTACTCAACGGGATAACATACTCAACGTATAGTCCCAATCGAATACGGCAATTGTATGCATGACAAACGCGCTCTAGTGAAGTGAACTCGAGGTTTGCCGCCTGACGCCCAGAGTAGGCGACGGCCTAGGCCTAGCCTAGAGATATCGGGCTAGCCTAGGTAGAGATAGGCCTATTGGGCTAGCCTAGGCATAGCTTTACTATACGAAAGGTTAGACGAAGATATTGCACTATTTTAGGCTAGGGTATTTATTTTCCAACATTTAATTCTAAATTTTCTATATATTTTTTCTTTATTTTCATGAATTTTCCAAAAATAAAAAATAAAAAAAAAATCAAGGCGGGCGAAAAAAACCATGCGGGCGGGGACGCGAAACATGTTTTTTTTTTTTTACTTGGCCTAACTGAGTTGGGTCAAAGAAATGGGCCATCATGGGTTGTTTGTCATCACTTCATCAAGATGCCTACTAATTCGTGGAAAAGGTGTAGGGGCCTATTGTATACTGAAACTGTAGTCTTAAATGACATAAATATGCCTCAAACACATCAGCAATAAATGGCATGTTTTAGAATCAATCAGGTAAACATAAATGTACCCCTGGGCACAATATTCATGATATTAAAAAAGCTAGGCCAAGCCTAGGCTAAGTAAGCTTGGCCTAGTAGTTTAGGCTAGGCCTACACCGTACAGAGAACAGGCCTAGCCTAGCTAACATACCTAGACAGTACTAGAGCGTCCGTAGGCCCCTCTGTATCGAATCCAGGTTGATTTCGATCGCGTCAATATATAGTATGGCTAAATTCGCAATGACATACTAGGCCTTATAGTGCAAGACATCAATATAGTC
>NW_022718589.1:58960-71684 GCF_011630105.1 Anneissia japonica | reverse complement strand
TGTTTTGCAAGTTGCTTTTATCTGGGTTAAACTGCTATCCGTAATCACAAATGGGTATGATCAACGTAATCGTTGCACCATTGATAAGAATATTGTTATGGGGAAAGAAATGCAACTATCACAATTAAAGCAATGAAAAATGTGTATGCCTACAGAACGAATAGGTTAAAGACCTCTCTAGTAAAACGACATTGCAGGCCTCAATAATATTATCAATTTCTTTTCATATATAACAAATTTCATGAGGTAATTCAATGTGTAAATCAGAAATATTTATACTTAAAGCGGGGAATGTTCCAATGGAAATCTTGGCGCGTGGGCACGAAGCAATGGAAGCTTTTAATGATGCTCTAGCTGAGGGAGAAGCAGAGGTTAATCAAGGAAGGACAGTTTTTATGGGCCTCGAGAGAGTCGGCAAGACTTCTACTATCAAGTCATTTTTAAGGAATACGTAAGCTAAATATTTCCAATGTTTGCTTTACCTACTTAACCAGTAGAAATAGGTGAAGTCTTCAAATGTTTTTTTAAGAAACCTGTAATTCAAATAATTTTTGTATTTTTTTCAAGAATCGACAACTTTAATAAATGTACAGTATGAAAGCTTCAATAATATCAATCCATTATTTTAAGTACGTTTCTGCACATTTATTTATATATCTACGTTCTGTACATTATTTATTTTATAATGCTTTCTGTAATAGCAATATCTTTAGATTAATAATTTCATTTTGCTTTAGTTTTGATCCACATGAGGGTATTACTGACGCAATAGCCAACACAACGGTGTGTACCCATGAATCGCACGATGAATTGAATTGGAAGGAAACATCACCTGATCATTGTAAGTAAAGCGTAAACATTTTTGTAAAGTTATATAAATCAATACGAAGCAATGGGACTCATATTATGTGCTGTAGCTTATCCCAATTTTCAAGCAGCCTAAAACGGATGAGAGCAGGATGTTCCGCTGGGTGTGACGCTGGTCCACTGCAGGTTATTCCCAGCAATTTGCTGGTACCCATTGTTGATACAGCTGGGTAGATTGAAGCAATGTAAATAAAGTGCCTTCCTCAAAGACACAAGCGAAATGCACAGTGAAGTATGGAAACCCAACCTCGAAGTACAGATTCCAAATTATTGCAGTGTGCCTAACTGCTTTCACTATATGTGAAACTTCCTTGTACCTATCCTATAAGTCAATTCTTATCAAGGTTGGGATTATTGTAAATTTGTTAATAAATATGCAAATCACTATTCACCAAGAGATCTGTCTAAAATCAATTATTGAACTAACAAAATGAACTTAATCATATATTAAAATCTTATTTGAATAAATTAATTATACTCTATCTCTGGACAGCTGGTGCCAATGACATGTATGAAGCAAAAATTGCAGATTCCATGGCGAAAAGAATATTAAAAAAAGAAACTGAGAAGAATGTAGAAGTAACAAGACAAGTAAGATTTACACACTATCATTTTAGTGATTTTCACGAGCATTTAAGTTTTTTAATATTGAAATATTTATTGTTACTAACAATAACAAATAATGGATATAATCCTGCTAAAGTATATAATGGTTGATTTATTATTTCTTTTTGTCTTACAAATATTTGAAGAGCGAGTCACCACCAGCTAAAAAAAAGAGGAAATATAATCAGGGTAAGACGATCGTGTTTGCATTTCATAAGAAATTGATTTAATGAATACATTATTTTTAATTGGTATTTCACACAGAGGGCCATCACATGTCATAGCCTTGGTGCCGACGCACCTCTATTAACAACATAATACCTATGGTTGCTCATGGAACAAGTTCATGGTACATTGCCAAATGAAAACCACATGGAACAGCTAATAGAACTTGAAACAAGAGATAAAAAAAAAACTCTCACTAACTCACTGACACTTCACTATACCAAGCACTACCTAACCTTGTAGGGTCAGTGGAAAACCTCCATTATCCTACTATTTCTTGGTTTTTGAATTATGCATTTTTAAGTTTTTATTCTGAATCTTCTATAAGGACAATCATCATCAAATGTTGATGCCAGAAACCTGAAAATGGAATCAGATACCAAAGAGCAGACACAGGCACAGTCGATAGAAGAGGTCCCTGAAACCATCGCTACTAAAGTCCAGGAGCGTATAAAAGAACTCAAGTTCACAAAAGGAGATGCGACGCAAGAATTGCAAAAATCTGGCAACGATTTCATTATGAGCATCTGGGACTTCGGAGGCCAGCCGATATATCATGTTATACAACGAGTAAAGTCATTATATTGAATAATAAATTGAATTGAAAAAAAAATTATTCTAGGTATTTTTTTTTAGTTTTCAGTATTAAAAATTATTGATTGTGAATGATTTTCTTGTAGATTTTTATGGTATCTTTTGCCGTTGTTTGTGTGGTATTTAACCTAGAAGATGATCTTGATGCCCCCGCCAAAGTTAGGGATCCAACCACTGTAAGCATTATTTCTTATCAACATTTTATTCATTAGCAGGTTTTGCATGAATTTTATCAACTTTAAAATCAGGATTAAGTGATCTTTTACAGATGACTCACAGTACATTAATACATACGATAGTTTCTTAAAATTTTTTTACTGTATATATTTTTGTTTCATTTCAGGGTGATATATACGAACATCGAATGACAAACCTTGAGTTCATTCTGTACTGGATTCGTTCAGTATATACAAACAGTAGGGATTCAAAATTGGAAGATGGACAACCTTCACCACCAGTACTAGTGATTGGTACTCACCTAAACAGCCTCAAGGGGAATGAAGAGGAACAGAAAAGAAAGGTAAACAACTACGTCATGCACCAAGTCAACAATAAAACAGTATAAAGTACTGTAACATATCATATATAAACTACAAACAAAATAGAAGGTATTAAGTTATACCGCATATAAATGTGTACACTGTTGAGTATATACTTGACACTACTTGTAGTAGGAAAGGATTTGGCCTCAACGGCCTTTATAACCCCACATCAATCTGGTTCTGCTTTAAAGCTGTTCACCGATAGAGCCAGCACAACATCCATTCTTTGAAAAAAGAAATCTTTTCTATATATTATGTAGCATTTTTTTATAACGATTTATTGAAAATGTGACTACAATAACAAATTGATATTGTCACACAAATACAAAACAAATGAATTTTATATGGATGATAAAGGCCAAGACGTAAAGTGACAACATTTTAATTTTTTAGTTTTCTTTACTAATATTTGAACCAGCTAACTCTTCTGTGGTCACTGGCAACCATGACTGGCGCAAAACCAAAACAGCCATTATTTTGTGACCATAGAGATCTGTTTCCATTTTGGATGAATAAGGTTGTTTTTACATTTAACTGACTTGCCCACCCGACAATAAAAGGACGGCGGACAGCAAGAAAAATAGCTGAACAAAGCTGTAGGATTTTTACAAAGTAAAACATACAAACAGTAATTTTTTCTAATATTTTTTTAGAGTGTGCTGCATTCTTTAATGTGCACCTTATAACACATGGCCAACTGCATAATGCTTCCATTGTGTGCTATAATAATAACAGGATTTGCCCGACGGGTGGTCGATGTTCCCGACGAGAACAAAGTGGGTGTGGTCTGGCATCGCTCAACATCTTTGTGAACTGGTTCAGAGAAGGATACCCCCAAAAATATGACAATTTAGGGGTTTCAAAGGTTTATTTAATCGATTTAATATGTGGAAAATATATAATCTTTTTTTCTCCCAGATGAATTGTGGTTTTCCTCCCCTCAGCCTAGGCCCTCTCCCCCCTCGAAGCGCCGCCACTGCATCATAGCTGGCCCTCCAATCCATTTTAAACACAGAAAGTATATGAAAGGAATTGAACCAGGGGCCAAGTAAGCGGAAAGTATTGTCGCACACATAAAGTGCACGCGAATAGACTACTGGTACTTCTAATTATTTGCTCTGCTCTTTCTCGATGGGGTGTGGCATACGATATCCTCGGAGTCAAGGGGAAATCTTGCTTACTTATAAGATTGTTAAAGGATGTGTTTTAGGCCCAGATTCAGGATTGTCACCGGTACATCATCCTAATCAACCTCATCATCATCAAAATCATCGCTGTCGCTGTCATCATTATCATCATCTGTTCATCATCATCATCACGGTCAAAATTAATCAATCAATTTGTTAAGCGATGAACCGATTGACTGATTATTCGATCAATTATTGATTAATTTATATACAAAATCTTTGAATCACTGGACAACATTGGAATTATTACTTATTTGTTTCGGGTATTTCATACACTACAAAAATCTAAATCTAAAAATCAAACATTATTTTAATTGGATGGCATTTTTAGCAATGGTTGATACTTAACTAAGGTGATCACTTAAACACACATGGCTATTGTTATTTTATTGTTTGTTTTTACATTGCTTTCATTGCTGCCCTTTTGTTGTTGATGTTGTTGAATTTTTTTCATATTATGTCTGATGATTAATATTTTTGTTTAACTTCAGGTTGAAGAAATATTCAATAAAATTAGAAAAGCATTGGAAGGGAAACCTTATGAAAGCATGGTGTCAAGTTTCTTTGCTATTGAGAACAGCTTACCATTCGCCAGGAGCAATGCTTCTAAAATCATGGACCAAATATTAAAATTCGCAAAGAAGATGGTTAGAAAACTACCTTTGAAATGGTTGCTTGTTCAACAGGAAATTCAGAAGTTGAAAGAGAAGCATATCTACCTACCAACCAAAAAGGTTAGACATTTAATAATTTAAAGAAAGAGCAGGATGGCGCAACATTTCGGTTCTGCTTCCCAACCTTGAAGTTGGCGGTTCAATCCCTCGCTGTGAATTACTCTTCCGTCTAGGCTTCACCGATGTTTGTCTCTGTCCACCCAGGAGTATAAATAAGTGGGTACCTGGTAGGCTCAAACACAAAATTCGCAGATTACACCTGCAACATTATGGAATTCTCCCCAATCATGTGTACCATATGTGCTTGATGCAATGACAGGGTGGGTTGAGGGAGGGGGTTAAAAATGTGAAGCGCTAATTTAGAGGTCTTATAAGCGCTATGTAAGTCTAATTATTATTAACTTGTGATTATTATTTTCATTTCATTAAAACATTAAACTTTATAAGAACAGAAACAGCAATAAACAAGCACAAAGGAACAGACAGTAACAGCCCAAAATTGAACTTAATAACTGTCAGGCATTATTTTCAAGTAAAAACGTAATTTAATAAATTTGTCACTGATTTGCGAATAAACCGCCTTTGTCAGTGAATGTTTTGGTATCAATTTGTACACTAATTTAAAACCATTAAACTTGTTTTTTTTTTTCTTTATCAGGTGATCGCTTTAGTTGAGCGGTGTGCGGTCAAACAGGAGGAATTCAAACAAGATGCTCAAAGGGTACTGCTTGAGTATCTACACGACCTTGGCGAAATTCTCTACTTTCCTGATGACGATGCCTTAAGGGATATTATTGTTTTAGATCTGATAAAATTAGTTGACATGTTTAAAACAATAATCACTGTTATTGACCCTAAGCTTATGGTGAGCTAACTTCACATCATATAATATCTTAGAACCATGGTTTTCCCCCTGGGGTCTACCAAACTTCTAGGAGGTCGGCAAGCATAGCAAATGGAAACAAATTGGAACCATATTATTTTCATGTAAGGGAGGTTCATCCTGCTGGCACTGCCTTTAGTTAGGATCGGAAACATTCATGAATTTGACCATGTGGGGAGGGGGTGGGGGGAAAGTGGGGGGGGGGGGGGGGGGGCGTGACAGTGAACGAAAAAGGCAAGAATTTAAGTCTAAGAAAATAGCGGGATTATCTAGTTTCTAGTGTCTTTGTGTAATGAAAATGTTGCATATATAGGCCTAAGTTGAATGATGTAATTATAGAAGCAAAGGTATGTAGAGTGCTGCAGGTTTTTTTCCCCCTAAACCTCATATTGAGACTTAGTTGTGTAAAGCATCGTTGTATGTATGTTTGTCTTGTGTCAGGTATTGTCACCTAGAGTAATGTACATGTACCGTAATATATTAACTATTGACAATCCTTGATGCATGAGTTGTACTCCTAAATAAATAATAATAATAATAACATTTATAATGAAAACATAACCCTGTAGGCCTAAGTTAAAATTATTAATTACAGGAACAAAAACACATAGAGGCCTGGAGGAAATTGGACGCAGGTGTCCTTGAGGAGCATCTGTTAAGACATTTGTGGAAGAAGTTCAAGTTTTCAAATGAGACGTTTGAGTTCTTTGTATCTCTCATGCAGAAGTTTGGACTGGTGTGTGAGAAAAACATTACAAAGGTAATTTTAACTATACAGGTCTACCTCCAATTACAGATCATTTTTCTGTGATCTCGTAACAAAATTTGACGATTTATGTCTTATCTTTATTAATTTAATGAAAGACCAGAGCTGGAAACTCCGGTCCAAAAGTGGTTTTTAATTAGAGAGAGAGACCTGTTTTCTTTTTTATATAGTGGTCTGTTTCATAGCACCAATCTCAGACGATACAGTATAAACAAATTACAATTGTGGTATCATGAGCCATGAACTTATTTAAATGTTTTTTTTTTTTTTAATTTTTCTTTTTGTTTTCTAGAGTGGTTTTCGTGGCCGTATTTTCTACGTTCTTTCACGTTTAAAGCCTGAACGTATTGATAGACCCGTTAAGGATGATGGGATGCATGCAGTTTCAATCTTTCATGACTTTGGACGGTATCTACCTGACGATCTTTTCCAGCGAGGAGTAACTAAGTTCATTGAGGAATTCCAAGTACAAGATGTTGAGCCAAAACTGTCTTATGAGCATGTGGAGTTGAGTATCGATCAATTTCACAAAGTGGTTATGAGTGTAGCAACAATGAGGAATCGTCGTATGTTTAAAGTAAGTAGGACTATTATGATACTTTTTAAATTTTTTTTAATATTTTCATTACTTTCTTTATGAATAGAAAAGATTATACATAGCCTAAATGGTAAAAATATAGTATTATAAATTTTCAAATATGTTTATGCAAACACAATACACATAAGACTACAGATTTCATACATATGCCGGAATATAATTAATAAAAAGCCAAAGCCACTAAAAACATCATGTAAGCCACAAACATAAACATCGTCGTCACTGCAATCATAAATCGTTAAAAAAATATATAGGCCTAAATATAAGTGCTGTATATAAAAGCAATATGAAATATAAAGAACATACACACAGAAAAAAACTACTAGAACTGCCAAGAATAAATGAGTATCAAAATCATATTTGTCTTCAAATGACGGAGCTTAATGTTATGTTTTCTAGACAACAATCGCAATCTTGGAACCCAGTCAGCAAGATGAGCCCTCACCGACAGTGTGCAAGAAGGTACTACAACTTCCATTGATTTGAGAGACTTTTGAGAATTAATCGAATGTTCTAATGTTTTAAATTTATGCAATTCCTTAATGTACATTAATTATTTAACATAGATTTAACCTATATTTTTCATCTCCTCCAGGTACTGAGTTTCCTCGAAAAGGAACTAAAGCTATTTTGTCTGAGTGGTGTACGAGGCATTGAATTGACGAGGTACATTGCTTGCGAATGCAGTTCAGACTCGGGTAACGCCCACATGCAAATCGTACGCACGTTTGACCAGGATGTGCTGCCATGTGGAAGCAATATATTGCCGCGTTATCGTCGACTATTTGGAGATGACATGCCACGAGTGCAAGGTAACGTACAGTTATGTTATGTCATTCAGGTCTGCTTTGGTAAATCTATTTTGACAAAAATTAAACAACCGAATGAACTTATGCAGTAAAAAAGTGCGGTCTCACCACAAAATGAGTCACATCGTTGGTGAACACATATTGAGATATTCACCAAAACGTGGTTCTTATACACCTTAATTTTAAATGCTTGCATCTGTGGATTTACTTATAGTAGGGAAGCCATTCAAAGACCAAATGAAAGCTTATAATGTGATCTACCCAAATATAATATAAACTCAATTTTTTAATTTCTAACCATAAGACTCATTTTGTGGCGAGACCTCACAAATATGTTGGCTGTAAATGTTACAATATAACACAGCTGTAAGCTCTGTTATGAGAGAAAATAGTAGAAATAGAAAAATTACCAACGTGAAATGAACATAATTTAGCAAAGTTGAAAAATTTGGAAAAAATTTTGTTATCAAAGGCAATGTGTTGTTTTACCTTGATGTATTATTTCATTACTCTCTAGATCGTCCACAGTCTCAGCAAGTAGTACATATACCAACAGGTATGTTTATGGATTTTTTTCAATAATGGATCACAGACTTTATATGTGATTAAAATGGTGCTGGTTTTATTGAAAACAAACGTTTTGTTGCAACTAACCGGTTTTAAGTCATCTGTACTGCTTGATAATGGTTTAAAAGTTAATCTCATGCTATTATTTTTTCTGAATCTCCAGTCACTTATTTCATTATTTATTCGGTTTCTTAAACAACATTATGCATAAGCAGAAAGTGTAAAAAACTACTGTAATTTGGGAAGACAAGGGATCAATTGCATTGGCATCTTTTTTTCTTTTTGTTTTTTGGTAAAAGTTTTAATTTTTTTTTAATGGAGTGTCTAAAACTCATGTCAGATACAGTTGGGATAATTATGTTTTCTTTATAATAATTATCTTGCATGTTAGGTTTTGTGGATGACGCCACTATTGTGACAGTTTCTGACGAGTTGAGTCTCAGCTGGAGAAGGTTTGGTGTCCGTTTGGGACTTAAGTGGTCGAAAGTGAACAAGTTCAATGCTGATGGTACACAGACTCATAAGGCTGCCGAAAATATGATGAATTACTGGAGGAGCAACATCAGTAGCGATATTCATCAATGTAAAGTGTTGTGCACTGCTCTGAAACAACATGATCTTAGTCAACTAGCTGAAGAATTGTTAGAGTGTGAAATTAGCGAAGAGAATCTTGTCACTGAACAAGCAGGTAAGAATTTTAATGATTTTGGAAATACATAGCAAATTAACCTCACATTTTTTTTCCTACAGCTTGTTTCTATTTTGTTACCAAAGTAACAAATAGTACACATTATTGTCAATGATGTCATCAACTAAGTGTTTTTTACTCGTTGTTTAAGGAAAGTGTTGTAATGATCAAGATTTGCTGTTCATCTGTGACAAACTGGATCCCGAATCATGGAGGAGACTGGGAGTGCGTCTTGGACTCAAGTGGACCGATATAAAAAAGATAGCAAAAAACAACAGACAGGTCGAAGACTGCATCATGCAATTGCTGGTTACTTGGAGGAATAACCAATCTTTGAGCCAACAAGTACCAACCATGGTGAACGCTTTGAGACAACAGAAGCTTGTTGGACTTGCACAACTTGTACGTGAAAAGCATGGTTACAGTGACGAGTCAGAAGTTGCGCCAACTCAGATAAATCTGCCGCAAATTCCAACGCAAGGGCAAGGTTAGTGAAAATCTGTTGCCGTTTTGCACTTGCTGAGAATCATTACATCCCTTGCATCACGTTATGTGGTCCAGTGGCTGTTCGGACAGGCCTAGACCCCTTGTCGTCCGGCGAATGACTAGGTCGTCAAATCAAAAATCAAAAATATTAATTTTGCCTATCCAGATAACATTATAGTGTATTAAGTGTAGCCTGGGTTCATGGCCATAAATGTGGGTTACTCAATATCTATTGTGCAAGGTTAGTGAAAATCTAATACAAAAATACTGCTATTCTCTAAATGTGCATTACCATTTTCACACATCCTGAGAAACAATCCCGATGCATCACGTTTTATGCTGTTTTATGCAAATAAATATATTCCAACATTATTTTCTCCTAACTTAGTAATTCAAGTGGGAATTGAATCCATGACATCCTGGTATCTTAACCACTATTAGACCACTGATCTCTCGCTTAGTATCTTTATGATTTTTAATTGGGAAAATATTTTGATGAAGCAGATTTGCTGTTCATTTTATGAATATCTGTTTAAATAATAGAGCACACCTTTTCTAAAATCAGTGGCGTAGAAAAGTATTTTTCATTGGGGGGATGATTGAAAATTCTTGGAATTGACATAAAATTACTGATGTCATACACACCCTTCAGTGTGAAAATGTGGCCTGCTTTGCAAGCACATCTAACATCTAAGGAAAGAAGAGCTTAGATTGGTACCAGATAAATTAATTTTGTTATCAACATTAATAAATTATGCTAATTTTCATCTGTGTAAGCGCATAAGACATTGCAAATTATTTCTATGACAGTCTTTTGAAGTGTGTAAAGCTCCATTTTATCCCATACATAGTCAAAATATTGGGGGGACGATACAAGTGATCATCCCCCTTGTCAAATATTGGGGGGATATATTCTCCCCCCCCCCAATCTACGCCTATGTCTAAAAGGATTTGTCTATACAGTATTAATGGAAATGTATGTGTTCTATTGCAGGTCGCTTATATGATATTGACATGGTGTTTATCTCTGACAAACTTGATAGCAAAGATTTGACAAATTTCGGCATCTACCTTGGTATGGAGAAACATGAAATAAATGGATTTAAATCAGACTTTTCACCACCAATTGTAGACGCCTATATTGAAATGTTGGTACAGTGGCGAGAAAGACAGGAAGCTAAAGTAAATCATCTCAAAACAATTAGTAAAGCACTGAACAAACTTGAACGAATAGATATAAAGGAAGAACTTGAGTCATACTACCAGAACAAATATGGAAAAAAATTGAAGCAAAGGTGTAAAGAAACATTTTAAAGATCACAGTGCAAATAAAAAAATGACACCAGAATATAATTTTACCATGGTTACATACACCACAGTACCACATAAGGACACTTTTTAATTAAGAAATTATATTTTGCTCGCCTTTCGATCATCCAAACTGCCTATATTTGATGTTGTCATCCTGGAATGTAGATATTGAATACAAAATATACTGAAAACATTAATGTCAAATTTTTCTTTTCATAATATGTGTATAAAAACCGAAAGGTCCACTGATTAATCTCAGATAAGAAAGTATAATACATATTCCAAGTATTGAAATCCTGATGATGACATAATGTCGAAATATTGAATCCCAACACAATGACATGCATTTCAATACTTGGAGTATGTATTATACTTTCTTATATATGTATATAAAGTGTATGTACGTTTTTATATTGATTATGCAATTTAAATGATAAATTATTACTTATATTATATTAAAGTAATAATTAATATTGTTCAATAAATATAATACACGATTTGTGATGGCATTGTGAAGAAAACAATAAACAATTTGTTTTACAATACAAACATTTAAATACTCTGATTATGGAAAATTCAACAATTATTATGTACTTAATTTTCAATTGTTAACTAATTATTTAATAAAATACACAAATTAAGCAATTCAAACTACTGTGTCCTCTAGCACCGAGTTTCAATGCGTCTTTAGTTTCATAATGTTCAAAGCCCAATTCAGAAAGCGTCACACGTTGCAGCCCGATACGTTTAAATTTGTTGTCGCGTTGAGTACGGTCACATTGTAGAATATTAAACATTTACTATTATCATGACCTGAAGACTGTCCCCGGCGCTGTCCGATCTCGCATACTCTTCTGCAGTATACTCAGCACTGCACATTCAAAAATTCTTCGGTAAAGAATGTTGCAAGTAAATCGAGTAGAATCGAACCCACGACCTCCAGATAAAATGTGCTTAATGAGTTGCGAAACAGTAGTAGCTTTAGGATTTGCTCAACAGGGCGGGGCCCATGTTCCTAACGAGAGGAAAGTGGACGTGGTCGTAAATTGCTCAAAAACTTTCGAAAGTGGTCCTCCACATGGCCGGCGGAACCGGGGGGGGGGGCAACCGGGGGGCCGGGGGCCCCACTTTTTGGCGAAAAATATATAGTGTCTGGAGATTTTTGTATGATCGGAAATGCAAAAAAAGAAGGAGGAGAAGGATGGGAAAGAGAATGTTTATCCAGTACCCGACCGAGTTACATTTTCTTGCAATTCATATTGGCGGATCTGGGGGAGGAGGGGTCATTGGTCCTTACCCTTCCCTTGGGCAACAAGAAAAGGGAAAAAAGAAAAGAATTCTAAGCCTACCTTTTCATGACCCGTGAGCTGATTTCTTTTCTTTTCTTTTTTTTTTTTTTTTTGCTATTAGAAAATTCGAATTTTGAAGAACATAAAGAATATAAAATTCATAAAAACACGCTTCAAATGTCGGGAAAGCTCAATTCCCGCCATCTAGGAATCAAAATTTTCCCAGGGGAGAACCCCCGGACCACCCTTTCTTTTGGGATTTATCGATTCATGGAAAGAAGAATACGCATGCAACTACTCATTTGTTTATGTATGTATACACACATAAAATAAAAAATGAGAAAAATTTACCAGACCTATTTCAAGAGGGGAAAACCTTGAACCTTGAACCCGGGAAAGTGCTAGAAAATCTCAAATTTTAAATCGCATATTTTGTTGAGGTAGGCCAATTTCCTCTAAAAAATTGCACATTTTAGGGAGTTTTGATCAATTCCGACGAAATTAGAATTAAAAAAACAAAAATTTTTCCCGCGCTTCGCGCACATTTTTTAATGTTAAAGCTTCTGCTTGCTCTCCTTTGCCTTCTAAGTTATAACACATAGTCCCAAACTCAAGAAAGAAAATTTAAGATA
>NW_022718589.1:50368-58892 GCF_011630105.1 Anneissia japonica | reverse complement strand
CCCCCACTTTGAAAAACGTTCCGCCGGCCCTGCTCCAGAGGCATAGCCCCCTGGAAAAGTTGACAATTTAGGGGTTTCATATTTTTCATATATTTAATCGATTTGAGAAGTGGGTGGGGTGCTGGGGCGGTTGCAGACGGTGCGATCGTACCCCCCTAAATTGTATTAAGAAAAATAATTGTATTATAATCGGAGATCCACTTGACAGTATTTTCAGTATACTATTAGTTATCATGTGTTCCCGAGTTTGAAATTGTTTTGTGTGTTCAAATTCGACAAAATAAATGAAATGAAATTGGTAAGCTTTTTAAGGTATGAGAGTGCAATTTCCGGGCAACCAGAGGTCCATATTCTCAAAATTTGATGTGGATCTATGCACCCATGGGCGCAGATCATGGAGGCAGGGGACACGTCTCGCCACATATTGTTAAGAGGGGGAGTGGTCCCCTCACTTTTCGTCCGCAATGAAATTTCATAAGTCAAGAAGATGCCTGAAAATTGAAAGTTGTTGAAATAAACGGCATAAATCTATGGTCGGCAACCTTTTACTCCTTAGGACCCAGAATGTTCTGACAGAGCTTCCCACGACCCAAGGCCACGGTTACCATAGAAATGGCGTCCAAGATAACAAAATATACGGCCAATGTAATACAGTAGAACCCCAACTTTGTTCGTATATTTTTGACTCGATCCTCTATTCATGCTACATGCATTCCTCCAATAGTAAGCTCGGTATTTTTTATAAAGGGGATGGGACACCACTATTAAGGAGATACTTTTTGGACTCTTCAATAGGAGCTCTATATCGAAGTATTGTCAGTAATTTCATAAACATAGGGTACTTATTAAAAAAGTAATTACCTAAAGCAGCGTTTCAATCTTATTTTCATGATTTGTTGATTTCCATCGTTTTTTTTTTTTGGTTTTTTTTTTCTGACCGTATTAATTCTGACGTTGGTTCAACCAGGGAACAGTGAACACTGTTCCCTGGTTTAACTAGCTCCTTCGTCATGTTTTGATTTCATACTGCCCACTAATTTAGCAGTTCTAAAGCGTAAATGGCCCTCAAAAGTAGACTATTTAGGAGCCCAGGTTGTGAATGAGTGACACTAAAATTCCTAATACTTACTTACTACTTATTACTTAATTAATTAATTACCAAAACAAATATTTCTGTGTATATCGAAACACAAACACTGTATACTAAATGTGTTGTCAAAAATTAACATCTAAAAGGACAGATATGACAAAATCCTCAATTTTAAAAGATAATGTACCGCATAGTACGCGGTTTACCCCTTTTCATTGATTAAAAGTAGTCATCTAAATTTTGGCAGCCATTTCACAAATGGCCGCTAAAATCATGTTCCGCCCGTTTTGTCTAGGTACCCCCACCCCCCACTTAATTTTGTATTTATATCCTGTGATACCAAATAAGCAGTGAAAACTTGGTCCCCAAATGTCACAGCTCAGGTCCCTGATTTTCACTATGATTTTTAACTAAGGCCAAGTTGCTCATGATTTCTTCGGACATTTTCAATGGGGGTGTGGGTCTGGGAAGCCGTGGTTTTTTTTTAAGGGGATGGAGCAATCACAACCCCTATATACATTACTGAGGGGGATACCTTTGCTCAGAGATAAACGCCCTTTTGTTGAATTGCTTTGATTTAATAAAACACTGTGTGCTCCAGAGGAACAAATTTGTAGCCACTAGATTACTGTAACCACAGACCGCTGCTGTAACATAGAATATAGATACAAGTGGCGTATCCTGAGGCTTGAATGGGGTGGGGGTAGGGATGGCAATTGAAATGGAAGGGTATCTGTGGAGGCCTTGAATATGGAGTTGGGCTCGATAATTATGTGTAGGGGCGCTAGGTCGCAAGGTAAGGTAATAAGAGGTGATTTTTAACTTCTTGAGCGTAATTTTTTCGGACAATGACAAAATCGGAGGGACCGACTAAGGGAGTTTAGTTTGGGAGAGGGATGCGCACCCTTTTGACATTAGGGCTTCTATCCCTCCGCCATTAGGGCATTGAACAAGTCACTACAGTAGTTTGAATTTTCGTATTTTATGTTTGTCTTTTTGTTAGGGAACCACAACGAATTTCATTGTATGTGTGTTATGTACATGTATATATGACAAATAAACTTATTGAGTATTGAGATACGCAACTAAGGGATAGGCTACATTTGAAGTCCCAAGATTAGCGGCCATTTGTTAAAATGCTTTTATTTGATACACTGTGCTTTAGTGGACCCAATTTGAAGCGACTGCAGCACAGTAACATAAATAAGAATGATAGTGGCGTATCAGGAGTCTTGAAACGGGGGAATGGCATTTAGCAGGATGGTAGAGGGGAGGGGCGGGGAGGAATGTTGATGAGGGAATGTGGAGTGGGCGCTAGCTCGCAAAAAAATTGTGATATTAGGTGATAAAAACTATAAGCGTGATTTTTTTCAAACATTTTCAATTGGAAGGAGGGTGACGAATTGGGGAGCGAGTTTCTTAGAAGCTGGTCATGCTCCCGGGCCCGCTCTTCCTCTAGATATGAGAGTATCTGCAGTGATATATTAAATTGGGATATCTGTCTATTTTAATACACTATGTTCCAGTGTACCCCAATTCGGCACAACCGGAGCACACTGAGGGATGTCTTTCTGTAACCCTAAAATTAACCCCACACATATTAGCTTATATATTAATCTGGTTAGGATTTTCCGGATTTTATGGCAGACGTTATTGCATCACTTAGTGAAAACTCGTTTTGTATTATTGAATGTTGTATAACATTAACATAATGTGGTTTTCAAAAAATAAATAAATAAAAATAAATAACGGTATGACTTGTCCTAATGTAATAATGATTTGAATATTAAGCTGCTTAGTAATCGTAATTTCTGATTTTTTTTTCTTTATAAAATGATGAAATTTGATTTTGATTGTGAAAGTTATCATATTTAATTGCCATGTACCTAGCCGAACCCGAAATAGAAGGATTTAAAAAGCCACCATTTTTGTGATGCGTAGAGGTCTATTTAAGCGTTTGTGTGCCTTGAGGATATTTCCCGCATGATTAAAATCGTAGCAGTACTGGTTTGGTCTACAGGAATTCGTGTTTCGTACAGGTAATTCCATTCATGAGAAAGCCTATTGGAGAAAGCGACCCTGTCGTTAGCCATAGAACCCTAGGTCAATACTAACTCCGGCAATATAAAATTGATTATAAGATTGAAAAATATTAATCTTAATATTGTAGTAGTGACATTATGTCCACGTTTTTTATTTATTGTTATTTATTCGTTAACGTTATATTATTATATATGTATATTTAAATTTAATATACTATACAATACAATAAACTTGACACTGGCAATAAACAAAATACAATTGAACAAATCATGTTTTCAGAATAAACTGCAAGAAATGGAGGAAACTGAAGTAGAAAACTTATAGGGTGTTTCCAGAACATTTAAATAAATAATATTAATTTCATTTTCCTTAACACACAATGCTAAATAACGAAAAGTAAAAAAGCAAATAGGCCTACGTATAACAAGAAGGAACGGATTTTAGTTAGTTGATGAAATTAAGAGAAAATCTTTTCTTTATATTTTCTTTTGAATTGGGAAGGGCATTTACATGTTTTAAGATTATAGTCAAGCGAATTCTAAAGTTTAATTCCAACTGTTGAGATACATTGCAATTTTTTGTGGGTCTTACTGTATTTAGCTTAAATAATGTATTGTTTAAATATGAATTACTAATTACTATGTCCATGTTAAATTAATCTTATCTATTAAAATTATATATTTAAATAATATAGTAATAGGCATAGCCGAGACCTAGCCTAGGCCTTAACCTAGTGACTATGTGAGTTTTATGAATAAAAAATATGAATATACGCAAAATTGTGAAAGAATAAAGGAAGAAGGAAGAATAAGAAAGAGATTTGGAGCGGCTGAAATATTTCCCAAAATTAAGCAATATGCCATTATTGCATTATTGCAACATTTTTGGGCACTAATCGTCAGAGGTCTCGGTGCCACAGCCTACTCTTTTCATAATTCGACATCGATGTAATTTTTAATTGAAGGTTTTATCTTTCAGTATCATGGAAATAAAGTTTGTAAGAATATGAAATACATGACGTTAAAATTAATAAGGAATGGGTAACCCACACGAAAGTAAAATCAAAGGCTGAGAGTTAATTTTAACTGAAAACTAGAGCAATATTCGCAAAATATCTTTACCTTGAGAACCAGCCAAGCAAATCAGGCAAAATTCATTCTTTCAGGGGCAGATATATAGCGCGCTTATATTTAGTACAAAACCAAGTGTATTGCAAAGTCCAGTAGTAAGCTGTTGGTTCAAACAATAAAAACCCTTGTATTCAACCCCTGGCCCGTGGGCCAACTCCGGTCTGCAAACGATTTTTATGCGGTGCCTTGCAACAATTGCTTAAATAAATAATCATTTTTCCGACCGATTTTCAGTAGGCCTACTTAGAGAAAAGGGTTTTTTTGTTAATGGAAACTTGTATTTCTGCCATCCTGCTGATGAGAAGAGTAGCGAGTGATCTGAACCAATAGATGAATGAACCTATGAATATGAATAACTGAATGAATGAATAAATAAATTTGTTATTCTTTGTAATTTTTTAACTTTTTGTCTTTTACAGTTGTTATAATTTTTTAACGGCTTACTCTTATTATTGTTTTACTGATTAAATTTTACTTTGTACTTGTTCAGTTTTAACCATCTATTTTAACCCACTTCTTTTTGTATGACATGTAATGTGTATATTTTACCCTTTTTTATATGCCAAGCAATACGATGTGTTTTCATACGATCTAGTCTAACCTTTTAAATTTCGGATATTTTGTTGAATCGGGTCGAAGTACTTTAATATTATTCTAATATCGTGTATGTCTACAGACAACTCATTTTATCAGCAGCACAAACCATTCTTGTAAGTTACCTTTTATAGTAACACTTACTTAAGGTTATATTTCTTGCTGTCAATAACCATAGCTGTGCGTCAGGTGACTGAATCAATTCCAAATATTTTGTAAACCAAATTGTCTGAAAAAATAATGAATACAAAAGTGGAATACAGTTTAATGGCATAACAAGTATGCAGGGGCTTATAGACCTCGTTTGCATTATACTTTACTGAACTCCTCATTGTTTAATAATTGAATAGACCTATTTTCGCAGTACTTTAAACTTTAATAACAATAACATATTTTCTATGAAGTACTTGTCGGTACAAAATATTTCTTTCGATATTGTAAGTCTTTGTACAACACAGATATACCCAGGTTATAGTTTTTGCTGTTTACAAAGTTATCGGATTTAATGTGCGTGAAAAAGTCAATGCGTTTTATTATTCATTGCTAGTCATTTGAGGCCACGGTGTCTAGAAAGTGGCCATACAAATTACGATGAAAATGAGGATAAGAACAGTAATACTATTAATATATTTATTTCCTCTACTCCAACGTAACCTTTTCTTGAATTGCTTTGATTTAATAAAACACTGTGTGCTCCAGAGGAACCACATTTGTAGCCACTAGATTACTGTAACCACAGACCGCTGCTGTAACATAGAATATAGATACCAGTGGCGTATCCTGAGGCTTGAATGGGGTGGGGGTAGGGATGGCAATTGAAATGGAAGGGTGGCTGTGGAGGTCCTGAATATGGAGTGGGGCTCGATAATTATGTAGGGGAGCTAGGTCGCAAGGTAAGGTGATAAGAGGTGATTTTTAACTTCTTGAGCGTAATTTTTTTCGAACAATGACAAAATCGGGGGGACCGACTAGGGGAGTTTTGTTTGAAGGAGGGAATGCGCACCCTTCTGCCATTAGGGCTTCTATCCCTCCGCCATTAGGGCATTGAACAAGTCACTACAGTAGTTTGAATTTTCGTATTTTATGTTTGTTTTTTTGTTAGAGAACCACACCGAATTTCATTGTAGGCTATGTGTTATGTACATGTATATATGACAAATAAACCTATTGAGTATTGAGATACGCAACTAAGGGATAGGCTACATTTGAAGTCCCAAGATTAGCGGCCATTTGTTAAAATGCTTTTATTTGATACACTGTGCTTTTAGTGGACCCAATTTGAAGCGACTGCAGCACAGTAACATAAATAAGAATGATAGTGGCGTATCAGGAGTTTTGAAACAAGGGAATGGCATTTAGCAGGATGGTAGAAGGGAGGGGCGGGGAGGAATGTTGATGAGGGAATGTGGAGTGGGCGCTAGCTCGCAAAAAAATTGTGATATTAGGTGATAAAAAAACAGGATGGTGGTGGGGGCGGGGAGGAATGTTGATGAGGGAATGTGGAGTGGGCGCTAGCTCGCATAAAAATTGTGTTATTAGGTGATAAAAAAAACTATGTGAATTTTCCGAACATTTTCAATTGGAATGAGGGTGACGAATTGGGGAGCGGTCATGCGCCCGGGCCCGCTCTTCCTCTAGATATGAGGATATCTGCAGTGAAATTAGGATACCTGTCTATTTTAATACAATATGTTCCAGTGTACCCCAATTCGGCACCACCGGAGCACACTGAGGGATGTCTTTCAGTAACCCTAAAATTAACCCCACACATTAGCTTATATTTTAATCTGGTGTAGGATTTTCCGGATTTTATGGCAGACGTTATTGCATCACTTAGCGAAAATCGTTTTGTATTATTTGTGTGATAAAATCGTTTTGTATTACATTAACATAATGTGGTTTTCAAAAAATAAATAAATAAAAATAAATAACGGTAATAATATGACTTGTCCATTATGATTTGAATATTAAGCTGCTTAGTAATCGTAATTTCTGATGTTTTTTTGTTCTTTATAAAGATGAATTTGATTTTGGTTGTGACATTTATTGTATTTAATTGCCATGTACCTAGCCTACCCGAAATATAGGGATTTAAAAAGCCACCATTTGGACATGTTGATGTGATGCGTAGAGGTCTATTTAAGCGTTTGTGTGTCTTGAGGATATTTCCCGCATGATTAAAATCGTAACAGTACTGGTTTGGTCTACAGGAGTTCGTGTTTCGTACAGGTAATTCCATTCATAGAAAAAGCCTATTGGAGAAAGCGACCTTGTCGTTAGCCATAGAAGCCTAGGTCAATACTAACTCCGGCTATATAAAATTGATTATAAGATTGAAAAATATTAATTTTATTATTGTAGTAGTGACATTATGTCCACGTTTTTTATTTATTGTTATTTATTCGTTAACGTTATATTAATATATATATATATATATTTAAATTTAATATACAATACAACACAATAAACTTGATTTCTGGCAATAAACAAAATACAATTGAACAAATCATGTTTTCAAAATAAATTGCAAGACATGGAAGAAACTGAAGTAGAAAACTTATAAGGTGTTTCCCCCAGAACATTTAAATAAATAATATTAATTGCATTTTCCTTAACACACGTGCTAAAAAACGAAAAGTAAAAAAGTAAATACATATAACAAGAAGGAACGGATTTTAGTTAGTTGATTAAATTAAGAGAAAATCTCTTCTTTATATTTTCTTTTGAATTGGGAAGGGCATTTACATGTTTTAAGATTATAGTCAAGCGAATTCCAAAGTTTAATTCTAACTGTTGAGATACATTGCATTTTTTGTGGGTCTTACTGTATTTAGCTTAAATAATGTATTGTTTAAGTATGAATTATTAATTACTATGTCCATGTTAAATTAATCTTATCTATTAAAATTGTATTTTTAAATAGAAATAGGCATAGCCGAGACCTAGACTAGGCCTTTAACTTAGTGACTATGTGAGTTTTATGAATAAAAAATATGAATACACGCAAAATTGTGAAATAATAAAGGAAGAAGGAAGAATAAGAAAGAGATCATCGAGCGGCTGAAATATTTCTCAAATTAAGCAATCGTAGTCAATATGCTATTATTGCATTACGATTTTGTAAACATTTTTGGCCACTAATCGTCAGAGGTCTCGGTGCCACAGCCTACTCTTTTCATAATTTGACATCGATGTAAATTTTAATTGAAGGTTTTAATTTTCGGTATCATGGAAATAAAGTTTGTAGGAATATGAAATACATGACGTTAAAATTAATAAAGAATGGTAACCCACACGAAAGTAAAATCAAAGGATGAGAGTTAATTTTAACTGAAAACTAGAGCAATATTCGCAGAATATCTTTACCTTGAGAACCAGCCAAGCAAATCAGGCAAAATTCATTCTTTCAGGGACAGATATATAGCGCTTATAAATTATTTAGTACAAAACCAAGTGTATTGCAAAGTCCAGTAGTAAGCTGTTGGTTCAAACAATAAAAACCCTTGTATTCAACCCCTGGCCCGTGGGCCAACTCCGGTCTGCAAACGATTTTTATGCGGTGCCTTGCAATATTGCTAAAATAAATAATCATTTCTGCCATCCTGCTGATAAGAAGAGTAGCGAGTGATTTGAACCAATAAATGAATGAACCTATGAATATGAATAA
>NW_022718589.1:46237-49837 GCF_011630105.1 Anneissia japonica | reverse complement strand
TTTCTGGCAATAAACAAAATACAATTGAACAAATCATGTTTTCAGAATAAATTGCAAGACATGGAGGAAACTGAAGTAGAAAACTTATAAGGTGTTTCCCCCAGAACATTTAAATAAATAATATTAATTGCATTTTCCTTAACACACAAGGCTAAAAAACGAAAAGTAAAAAAGTAAATACATATAACAAGAAGGAACGGATTTTAGTTAGTTGATTAAATTAAGAGAAAATCTCTTCTTTATATTTTCTTTTGAATTGGGAAGGGCATTTACATGTTTTAAGATTATAGTCAAGCGAATTCCAAACTTTAATTCCAACTGTTGAGAGACGTTGCATTTTTTGTGGGTCTTACTGTATTTAGCTTAAATAATGTATTGTTTAAGTATGAATTATTAATTACTATGTCCATGTTAAATTAATCTTATCTATTAAAATTGTATTTTTAAATAGAAATAGGCATAGCCGAGACCTAGCCTAGGCCTCTAACTTAGTGACTATGTGAGTTTTATGAATAAAAAATATGAATACACACAAAATTGTGAAAGAATAAAGGAAGAAGGAAGAATAAGAAAGAGATCATGGAGCGGCTGAAATATTTCTCAAATTAAGCAATAGTTGTCAATATGCCATTATTGCATTACGATTTTGTAAACATTTTTGGCCACTAATCGTCAGAGGTCTCGGTGCCACAGCCTACTCTTTTCATAATTTGACATCGATGTAAGTTTTAATTGAAGGTTTTAATTGTCGGTATCATGGAAATAAAGTAAATAAAGTTTAATAAAGTTAAAATTAATAAAGAATGGGTAACCCACACGAAAGTAAAATCAAAGGATGAGAGTTAATTTTAACTAAAACTAGAGCAATATTCGCAGAATATCTTTACCTTGAGAACCAGCCAAGCAAATCAGGCAAACTTCATTCTTTCAGGGACAGATATATAGCGCTTATAAATTATTTAGTACAAAACCAAGTGTATTGCAAAGTCCAGTAGTAAGCTGTTGGTTCAAACAATAAAACCCCGGTATTCAACCCCTGGCCCGTGGGCCAACTCCGGTCTGCAAACGATTTTTATGCGGTGCCTTGCAATATTGCTAAAATAAATAATCATTTCTGCCATCCTGCTGATAAGAAGAGTAGCGAGTGATTTGAACCAATAAATGAATGAACCTATGAATATGAAACTGAATGAATGAATGAATAAATTTGTTATTCTTGATAATTTTTTTAACTTTTTGTCTTTTACAGTTGTTATAATAAATTTGTTAACGGCTTACTCTTTTTATTTCTTACTGATTAAATTTTACTCTGTACTTGTTCAGTTTTAACCATCTATTTTAACCCACTTCTTTTTGTATGACCTGTAATGTGTATATTTTACCCTTTTACATATGCCAAGCAATACGATGTGTTTTCATACGATGTAGTCTAACTTTTTAAATTTCGGGTATTTTGTTGAATCGGGTCGAAGTACTTTAATATTATTCTAATATCGTGTATGTCTACAGATAACTCATTTTCTCAGCAGCACAAACCATTCTTGTAAGTTACCCTTTTATAGTAACACCACTTATAAGTTTATATTTCTTGCTGTCAATAACCATAGCTGTGCGTCAGGTGACTGAATCAATTCCAAATATTTTGTAAACCAAATTGTCTGAAAAAATAATGAATACAAAAGTGGAATACAGTTTAATGGCATAACAAATATGCAGGGGCTTATAGACCTCGTTTGCATTATACTTTACTGAACTCCTCATTGTTGAATAATTGAATAGACCTATTTTTGAAGTACTTTAAACTTTACCAACAATAACATGTTTGCTATGAAGTACTTGTTGGCACAAAATATCTTTTTCGATATTGTAAGCCTTTGTACAACACAAATATACCCAGGTTATAGTTCTTGCTGTTTAGAAAGTTATCGGAATTAATAATATAATGTGCGTGAAAAAGTCAATGCGTTTTATTATTCATTCCTAGTCATTTGAGGCCACGGTGTCTAGAAAGTGGCCATACAAATTACGATGAAAATGAGGATAAGAACAGTAATACTATTAATATATTTATTTCCTCTACTCCAACGTAACCTTTTCTTAAATTGCTTTGATTTAATAAAACACTGTGTGCTCCAGAGGAACAAATTTGTAGCCACAAGATTACTGTAACCAGAAACCGCTGCTGTAACATAGAATATAGATACCAGTGGCGTATCCTGAGGCTTGAATGGGGTGGGGGTAGGGATGGCAATTGAAATGGAAGGGTGGCTGTGGAGGTCTTGAATATGGAGTGGGGCTCGATAATTATATGTAGGGGAGCTAGGTCGCAAGGTAAGGTGATAAGAGGTGATTTTTAACTTCTTGAGCGTCATTTTTTCGGACAATGACAAAATCGGGGGGACCGACTAGGGGAGTTTAGTTTGAAGGAGGGAATGCACACCCTTCTGCCATTAGGGCTTCTATCCCTTCGCCATTAGGGCATTGAACAAGTCACTACAGTAGTTTGAATTTTCGTATTTTACGTTTGTTTTTTTGTTAGGGAACCACACCGAATTTCATTGTAGGCTATGTGTTATGTACATATGACAAATAAACCTAATGAGTATTGAGATACGCAATTAAGGGATAGGCTACATTTGAAGTCTCAAGATTAGCGGCCATTTGTTAAAATGCTTTGATTTGATACACTGTGCTTCAGTGGACCCAATTTGAAGCCACTGGAGCAGTAACATAAATAAGAATACCAGTGGCGTATCGGGAGTCAGGAGTTTTGAAACAAGGGAATGGCATTTAGCAGGATTGGTGGGGGGGGGGGCGGGGAGGAATGTTGATGAGGGAATGTGGAGTGGGCGCTAGCTCGCAAAAAAATTGTGATATTAGGTGATAAAAAAACTATGTGATTTTTTCGAACATTTTTAATTGGAAGGAGGGTGACGAATTGGGGAGCGAGTTTCTTAGAAGCCGGTCATGCGCCCGGGCCGCTCTTCCTCTAGATATGAGGATATCTGCAGTGATATAGTAAATTGGGATACCTGTCTATTTTAATACACTATGTTCCAGTGTACCCCAATTCGGCACCACCGGAGCACACTGAGGGATGTCTTTCTGTAATCCTAAAATTAACCCCACACATTAGCTTGTATTTTAATCTGGTTAGGATTTTCCGGATTTTATGGCAGACGTTATTGCATCACTTAGCGAAAATCTTTTTGTATTATTTGTGTGATAAAATCTTTTTGTATTACATTAACATAATGTGGTTTTCAAAAAATAAATAAATAAAAATAAATAACGGTAATAATATGACTTGTCCATTATGATTTAAATATTAAGCTGCTTAGTAATCGTAATTTCTGATGTTTTTTTGTTCTTTATAAAGATGAATTTGATTTTGATTGTGACATTTATTGTATTTAATTGCCATGTACCTGGTCTACCCGAAATAGAGGGATTTAAAAAGCCACCATTTGGACATGTTGGTGTGAAAGAGGTCTATTTAAGCGTGTGTGTGTCTTGAGGATATTTCCCGCATGATTAAAATCGTAACAGTACTGGTTTGGTCTACAGGAGTTCGTGTTTCGTACAGGTAATTCCATTCAT
>NW_022718589.1:35619-45004 GCF_011630105.1 Anneissia japonica | reverse complement strand
ACCATACCAATGTCCAATACAATTTTAATAGGAAAATAATACAAAGATCTTAGTACTGTAGTACAAAATAGCATGTGAACTAAAGAGGGCGCTAGACAAGTATTTTCGGTTGTCAGAGAATCGTCTCTGTATCTGAAATTACTGTGAAAACGATGATTGAGAATTTTTAAGGTGTTTTAAAATTATTTCAGGGAGTGTTTCCTGACAATACTAGGTATATAGACCAAACTATTTTTAATAAAGCCACGTAGACCTACAATTTGAATTTATGTTTAAAATTCGAGCACCTGAATTATGTACACAAACATTGCATTAGGCCTACTTACACAATCAAAAAATGAATAGGCATATCTATAAAGCCACCTTGGTGAGGTGAAAGCAAGTCTCAAATTTTATATTCTACGAAATAAAAATTATTTTTTAGATTTTTAAAAACCGTACTTCTGTAATAGTTTAAAATAATTTCGATTTTTAAAAATTATTTTTCCAAAATACTGCAGATCGTCAGAACTACGTCTAAAAAGAATTAAAAATTATTTTTTAAGATTTTAAAAAAACCGTACTGCTGTAATAATTTAAAAATTATTCTTCCAAAATATTGCAGGTCGTCAGACTTACTAATTGTACTTGTTGTCCCAAAAGATTGAATATCTGATGCTGTGGAGTTTTACCTACTTTTTCACAATTTAAATACAGTAACTCGTCTATCGCTAGGCGATTCTACGTTCACTTTAGAAGTTGTGAAGCCTGTAATAACTTGGCATACAAAAATACGCTCATTGATAGGAAAAAATGAGTCTTTTTCCTTCAGTAATCTGATATTTGATAAGAGATACTTTCACTTAGTAAGAAAAATTGCAAAAATGGTGGTGGCTACCAAAGTGGTATCGCTGACAGTGTTCAGGGAATTTTATTTAATGACCCATTTTTATCAAATTATATAGTCTTAAACTTATATAAAGGAACTTTTGTCACCTTTCCAACCTTTTTTCACCACTAGGCCTACGTATTTTTTATAGGCCTAATATTTTAATATACTGAAATCGAAGTGCAAGTAAAATTGTTCATCTTTGTTTGATGGTTCTTTGGTGTGTTTGAGTATTTTCTTAGTCTGTTTTGCCTCTACCTGTTAAAGTGGTATTTTGTTCTCTCCTTTTATTGATTTAATTGAATTTTGTATTTAAAACATTTTTCTCAATTTTTCTGGTTTTTGTAATGAAATTGACCATGTTAATGAAATTGTTATGTTTTACTATTTTACTTCTTCGTTACGGAGGTTTTTTTTTAAAATAAATTAAATTGAATTGTGGGATTGATCTTATACAAAATAACTGGAGACGTCTTCATGAATTTATACCTGCGCATCAAACGAATTCATTGATAATGTATTGAAATTTTTCCTAATATAAATAATTAAAGTAAGATACGTTTCTACTAACTATGTAATTGTTAACCACGAAATATTTACTTTCAGTTATCATGCATTTAACAATTTTAATTTTAATTTTAATTTTAATTTTTTTTTTTTTAAATTTTAATTTTAGTTAAATGTAAAGTCAATTGGTCTGGCTATAAATTATTGTATGGCTTAATGCCCCTCTTAATTTGGGCAAAACACGGTCAATCAATCAACCAATCAATCAATTTATTGGATCCACTTTGATACAGTAGCACTTATACAAAATGCATGTGCATGCATACGTAAACAAACATACAGAAATAACATAAATTACTAGCTATTATTTTGGTTGCACAGTAAATTCAGACGAGCGACGATCATCTCTCTGATAACCAAAAATACTAGTCTAGCGCCCTCGTTATTTTCGATTTTTTTAAAGCACTGACAACTGTTACAGTACTTACCGTACCGTACATACTGTATAGTAACTCCGTTATGTTACACTGTCGTCGGTACCATGTAATTGATAACGAAATATTCTATTCTATTCGTCTTGAAGTTAAAAAATTGAGTTTTTAATTCAAAAAAACAAAATATCAAATGCAAAACAAAATTATTATTCCAGCCAAAATTATATGTTAATGTGTGTAGGCCTGTATCCAAATGATAAAATAGACATATTTTTCTGAAGGTTATATAAAGATGTTTTTGTAATTTTTCTAATTAGTCAATATGATATAAGTCTTTGTATTTGTTATAAAACTCTAATCAAGAGAAGGGCAGTTACGATGTTTAGAATATAATATTTCGAAAAAATTATGATTCCGAACAGAGGTAGGCTATAGAGTATAGGCCTATCTAATGATAAAGAATAGGCAGATTTTGTCTGAAGCTTCTAATGCTTTGCAAAACGTTTAATTAGTCAATATAATATATAAGTCTTTGTATTTGTTATAAAACTCTAATCAAGAGAAACGTAGTTACGAGGTTTAAAATATAATATTTCGAAAAAATTATGATTCCGAACAGAGATAGTCATATCCCATGTTAAAGAAAAGGCAATTTTTTTTTTAAAGTAGTATAGGTTTAAAGCTAGGTAAAATTGTTAATTAGTCATTAAAACATATATGTGTTTGGATTAGTTTTAAAACTCTACTCAAGAGAAAGTCAAATATGATCTTAAAAATGTAGCTTTTCCAAAAAAAATATGATTCCGAACAAATGGGTAAACAGGAGTTGTGTATCTAATGATAAAGTATAGGCAATTTTCTCTGAAGTCAGTATAGGCCTAATGATGAAGAAAAATGTTAACTAGTGGATAAAACATATCATTGTCTGTATTCTTTTCAAACCTTTATACAAAAGAAATATATCTAGAGTGTTAAAAATACAAAATTCCTAAAAAATTATGATCTGAACAAAACCCTAAATTAACATAAAATTTTTCAATGCAAAAGAATAGGGAAAAGCGTTCATAAAAAAAATTGATAAAATTTACGATTTTTAAACGATTAGCTTTAAAAAGTTAATTTGTAATAATATTTGAATATTTAATTGATTGTGATTATTTAATGTAATTATGATGTGATTAAGTTGTGTTTATATGTGATATTTTGTGTATGTGTGATAGTTGAATGTGTTTTGTTATCGTCGTATTTTGTTGTTTTCGTAGTACGGCGACTACCCGTTATTATATCAGATTGTGTTGCACATCGCACCACGTGATGTCATCAGTGAGAGTTTAAAATCAGCGACGGTAGAAACTGTCGACTGGGTGCACTGGGTGAGTAGAATTATGTATCATTACAATTACGACATCAACACACAAAATACAACAACACAGCATCTATACACAACATACCATACACCACTCTACATCAATTCTTACCTAACAACAACAACTTATTACATTTAAAACATATCTTAATCATCATCCACACTATAAATATGATATTTTATTGTATTTTACGATCAATGTTGATTGTTTATTGTTGAAATTTCCCGCACGGTTGTCGTGCAAATATCAAGTCATTGCGCCTTGAATGAGGAAGAGAAGCAGCTCACAACCAAAATAAAGGTGTTGAAAATTACTGAAAAATCAGTTTTACATAAAACAATCATAGTCATGTTTGATCTTGTTTTGATCTGTATTGAGCACTGAATATTGTAATTAAAATTTCAATAAGAAATATAAAAAAAACTACATAAGCTAAAAATATTTTTTAGGAGATGGTGATTAACTTGTACAAAACATAGGGCGTCCATGTTGTGTGATAATGATATAGCCAAGCCAAATGAATGCAAAAAAGCCTGTTAAATATTACTGAAAACGAGCTTTACATAGAAAATTCACATTTGTGTTTGGATTTGTTCGAGTAATCAATGTATACTGAATATGAATTGTACAATTTTATAGGAAAAATCCATAAAAAGTATAATGGCCTAAAAAATATTTTTTTAAAGAGATGATGTGTTGTATATTCTCTGTTTTCATATTCCTTGTTCATTGTGTAGTTCGGTCGTCGTGAGTGTATTCTACATCACATTGCGGCACTCGGCTACACTCAGCAACTGAGAGCAGCAGTCAGGATTTCTGCACGCAATGTGAATTTGCAGGACACGGTACGTATAGGAAACAACACATTATTCATTAAAAACACTGAATGACAAATCGTCATTATTAAATAAATACATTATTCATAAAATTATAATTAAATATTTATCTCTAAATATAATCATGACTGTAAAATACTGTATTTATCACTTTTATCACGGTTCAATTGCTATGGTTTCAACCGTTGTGTGATAGCCAAGCAATCAACAAATGATTCTGAATCGATCACCAAAAACTGGTTTAAAATTGCTGAAAAATCAGCTTTACTTACAACATTCAAAGTCGTGTTCGATCTTGTTTTGATCTGTATTGAGCACTGAGTGTAGTTATTCAATTAAATATTTCATAGAAACTACACAATACCAAACTAAAAATATTTTTTAGCAGATGCTGTTTATAACGTGTACAAAACATAGGGCGTCCATGTTGTGATCACTATAGCCAAGCGAATGAATGAAAAAAAAAAGCTTGTTTTTTACAGTACTCAAAATCAGCTTTACCTGGAATTTTTTGAGCCGTTTTTGATTTAAACGTTATGTTTTTTTTTATAAAGAAGTATAGTATAGTAGCCTAAACTATGTTTTTAACACAGGAAACTCTCATATGGTAAATAAAACAATGCTAGCGAGAGTAGGGCCTACTCTACCATGGAGGAATTAGTTACTCAGACTGTAAATGCATAGGTCTATTTTAATAGTACACTACTTTACATAGGCTTTGCTTTTTCCATTGTAGAATAGTCTTTTGAGAACATCTTCTTTTCCAGAAATAATTAATGTGATATGACCCTCCGTTATGGAGTTATACGAATTTTTAGATAACATAAGGACAAGAATTCAGCCTCAAATCGAAGCTTATCTTATTTCTGTTGGTTACGGATAAACCGAGTTGGGTCAAAGAATTAGGCCATCATCATAGGTTGTTTGTCATCACTTCATCAAGATGCCTACCGATTCGTGGAAAAGGGATATGGCTGGTTGAGCCGCCGACAAGTTGAGCCGCCGGTAATTTCTATGGAACGCCAAGGGCGTCTCTCAGTGAATGTAGTCGGCTTGCCGATGTCATCAGTGAATGAACCCCCCCGGATACCAGCTACATATTCATCCCACAGTCTTGCAAAATCGTAATAAAAATGTAATTTTATGTACTACATTTTTATAAAAATAAATGAAGTTGTATAATTGCAAAATCGTATTAAAAATGTGTTAGGCCTATGTTAATATACAGTATTTACTATGGTTTTGTAATTTATATATTTTTATTTTTGTACTATTTGTTAAACTTATATATAATAAATGATAAGAATGTATGGAGTTTTTTTTTTTTACTATCTGGCAAGCCGACTGAGCAAATACTCACAAAATTTAAATTAAAACGATAGAAAGAATAAGTAAATAAATTGAAATACGTCCCAAAAATATTTAATAAATCAGTGCAAAAATCGAGTATTAAATAAACTGAAATAATTGAGTAAATAAACTGAAATACATCCCAAACAACAGTACCAAGAACGAATAAGTTAATTGAAATACACCGCAATTAACGCACTACATTCACTGAGAGACGCGCTTGGTGTTCCATAGAAATGACCGGCGGCTCAACTTGTCGGCGGCTCAACCGGTCATAATCCGTGGAAAAGGCGTATTGTATACTGAAACTGTAGTTTTAAATGGCATAAATATGCCTCAAACACATCAGCAATAAATGGCATGTTTTAGAAATCAGGTAAACATAAATGTACCCCTGGGCACAATTATTCATGATATTAAAAAAGCTAGGCCAAGCCTAGGCTAAGTAAGCTAGGCCAAGCCTTGAAGCCGAGTAGTTTAGGCTAGGCTTACTAGACTAGGCCTACACCGTACAGAGAACAGGCCTAGCCTAGCTGACATACCTAGACAGTACTAGAGGCTCCTCTGTATCGAATCCAGGTTGATTTCGATCGCGTCAATATATGGCTAAATTCTTCTACAATGACATAGGCCTAGTGCAAGACATAGTCATAGCGACATTGAAGTTTCAATTTAGGGTCAAGCCAGCTCCACCTAACTATGGGGGGTGGGGGCCGGTGGTGAGCAGTTGCGGGTTGAAAGATCAGCATGGGCGGATCTATTGTGGGAGGGAGGTGAGGATTGGACATGTGCCTCCCCGTTTTGCCACTAAATTTTTGAAACTATGTCTGATCAACAAAGGCGGATCCAGTAAGGGGTAGGGGAGGCAGGTCAAGAAGGATGGGTTCATTAAGTTTGGCACACACGCCCTCATTTTTGCGGCTAAATTTTTGACCAATTTTTGGCATATTTATGCTACTTACTTATATCCATTCTAAAACTGTTGTGCCACCACCTCGCCCCTTCCTGTTAGTAAAATTCTGGATCTGCCCATCATAAAACTTGAAAATAATTCCTCACAAGGACTATCCAGAAAAGACACTCATCTACAGAGACATCATCTACAAAGACGTCCTTTAGAAAAATATTAACATGATAACCATAACGTTCACATTGCCTCCTCTTCATTCAAAACCGTGTGGAGCACAGGTATATAGGCTAGTAGAGAATATAATCATCATAAAGGACATTATTTAGTATAAAATAATAGTAGTTTTAAAATATTGTTATGGAAGAAAATTGTCATAAAAATGTATTTTATACAAAGTGAAAGTTGGGTTATATTTACCTAAATTTTAACTGTAATGTTATTGATTGCATCAAAATAGTAGTTTTAAAATATTGTTATGGAAGAAAATTTTCGATGAAAATGTATTTCATACAAAGTGAAAGTTAGTTATTTACCTAAATTTTAACTGTAATGTTATTGATTACATTATTTCATTTGTTTACAGAGGTTTTGACTGTGTCTGGATTGGTAACAATGAATATGTTGTTTATTCACATTATGCTATCCTTTGTACGGTTATGAGCTGTCGTTGGTTAACACTGTTTCCAATTGTGTTACAGGACGGCAATACTCCACTTCACAAGTTGTTACAATTTAATCATTCGTATGGAGATCACATAGACGCAACTAATTACTTGATAAAGGCTGGAGCGAATGCCAAATTAAAAAACCAGGTAAGGTAGATAAAAATGATGACAATGAAGATGATGATGATTATGGTGATGATGAAGATGTTTATAATTAAATAATGGTGATAAGGAGCATACTGAAATTAATGATGGCAACTATAATGTCGATATTGTATGGCAACTAATAATATTAGGATTTAGGCCTATACACTACAGTAAGCGAAATGTTTATTCATGATCGTTGTAGCAACTATTGATTTTTGTCAATGTTTTATTGTTAACATGAATATTTACAAGATGCAATTGTAGAATTAAAGAATAATTAAATTGATATGTAAATTTCAATTCAATTGTTTTGAATTGTTTTGGGGTAACATTTGTTGAAGTGCTTTAAAATGTGATTGTTTTGCTTGATTATTTATTTAATTCATGAGGTATGATATGTGATTGTCTTTGCAGGATGGTCAAACTCCAGCTGAAGTGTATGTGGACAACAAATGTGAAAAGTATGATTCAACCAACAGAAAAAAACAGAAAGAAATGTTCATGTATCTCCTCTAAGAGATCAGTCTAAAATCAATTATTGAACTAACAAAATGAACTTAATCATATATTAAAATCTTATTCGAATAAATTAATTATACTCTATCTCTGAACAGCTGGCGCCAATGGCATGTATGAAGCAAAAATGGCAGATTCCATAGCGAAAAAAATATTAGAAAGAGAAACTGAGAAGAATGTAGAAGTAACAAGACAAGTAAGATTTATACAATATCATTTTGGTGATATTCACTAGCATTTAAGTTGGTTAATATTGAAATATTTAATGCTACTAATAATAACAAATAATGGATATAATCCAGCTAAAGTATATAATGGTTAATTTCTTATTTCTTTTTGTTTTACAATTATTTCAAGAGCGTGTTATCCCCAGCTAAAGCAGAGACGAAATTTAATCAGGGTAAGACGTTCGTGTTTGCATTTCATAAGAAATTGATTTAATGAATACATTATTTTTAATCAGTATTTCACACAGAGGGCCATCACATGTCATAGCCTTGGTGCCGACGCACCTCTATTAACAACATACGTAATACGTATGGTTGCTCATGGAACAAGTATTAAAGGTACATTGCCAAAAGAATACCACATGGAACAGCTAATAGAACTTGGAACAAGAGATAAAAAAAAAAAATCTCACTAACTCAATGACACTTCACTATACCAAGCACTACCTAACCTTGTAGGGTCAGTGGAAAACCTCCATTATCCTACTATTTCTTGGTTTTTTAATTATGCATTTTTAAGTTTTTATTCTGAATCTTCTATAAGGACAATCATCATCAAATGTTGATGCCAGAAACCTGAAAATGGAATCAGATACCAAAGAGCAGACACAGGCACAATCGATAGAAGAGGTCCCTGAAAACATCGCTACTAAAGTCCAGGAGCGTATAAAAGAACTCAAGTTCACAAAAGGAGATGCGATGCAAGAATTGCAAAAATCTGGCAACGATTTCATTATGAGCATCTGGGACTTCGGAGGCCAGCCAATATATCATGTGATCCAACGAGTAAAGTCATTATATTGAATAATAAATTGAATTGAAAAAAAATTATTCTAGGTATTTTTTTTAGTTTTCAGTATTAAAAATTATTGATTGTGAATCATTTTCTTGTAGATTTTTATGGTATCTTTTGCCATTGTTTGTGTGGTATTTAACCTAGAAGATGATCTTGATGCCCCTGCTAAAGTTAGGGATCCAACCACTGTAAGCATTATTTCTTATCAACATTTTATTCATTAGCAGGTTTTGCATGAATTTTATCAACTTTAAAATCAGGATTAAGTGATCTTATACAGATGTTATCATTAATACATACGATGGTTTCTTAAATTTTTTTTACTGTATATATTTTTGTTTTATTTCAGGGTGATATATACGAACATCGAATGACAAACCTTGAGTTCATTCTGTACTGGATTCGTTCAGTATATACAAACAGTAGGGATTCAAAATTGGAAGATGGACAACCTTCACCACCAGTACTAGTGATTGGTACTCACCTAGGCAGCCTCGAGGGGAATGAAGAGGAACAGAAAAGAAAAGTAAACAACTACGTCATACACCAAGTCAACAATAAAACAGTATAAAGTACTGTAACATATCATATATAAACTACAAACAAAATAGAATGTATTAAGTTATACCGCATATAAATGTGTACACTGTTGAGTATATACTTGACACTACTTTTAGTGGGAAAGGATTTGGCCTCAACGGCCTTTATAACCCCACATCAATCTGGTTCTGCTTTAAAGCAGTTCACCGATAGAGCCAGCAC
>NW_022718589.1:31022-34814 GCF_011630105.1 Anneissia japonica | reverse complement strand
ATACAACGAGTAAAGTCATTATATTGAATGAAAAATTGAATAAAATTATAGTTATTAAAATTACAAAAATAATTATTCTAGGTATTTCATTCAGTTTTCGATAGTAAAAATAATTGATTGTGATCATTTTCTTGTAGATTTTTATGGTATCTTTTGCCATTGTTTGTGTGGTATTTAACCTGGAAGATGATCTTGATGCCCCCGCTAAAGTCAGGGATCCAACCACTGTAAGCATTATTTCTTATCAACATTTTATTCATTAGCAGGTTTTGCATGAATTTTATCAACTTTAAAATCAGGATTAAGTGATCTTATACAGATGTTATCATTAATACATACGATAGTTTCTTAAAATTTTTTTACTGTATATATTTTTGTTTTGTTTCAGGGTGATATATACGAACATCGAATGACAAACCTTGAGTTCATTCTGTACTGGGTTCGTTCAGTATATACAAACAGTAGTGATTCAAAATTGGAAGATGGACAACCTTCACCACCAGTACTAGTGATTGGTACTCACCTAGGCAGCCTCGAGGGGAATGAAGAGGAACAGAAAAGAAAGGTAAACAACTACGTCATACACCAAGTCAACAATAAAACAGTATAAAGTACTGTAACATATATTTAAATAAGAAAGTATAATACATACTCCAAGTATTGAAATACACGCCATCGTGTTGGGATTCAATATTTCGACATTAATTATGTCATCATCAGGAATGATGATGATGATGACATAATTAATGTCGAAATATTGAATCCCAACACGATGGCGTGTATTTCAATATATTTAAACTACGAACAAAATAGAAGGTATTAAGTTATACCGCATATAAATGTGTACACTGTTGAGTAGTAGTAGGAAAGGATTTGGCCTCAACGGCCTTTATAACCCCACATCAATCTGGTTCTGCTTTAAAGCAGTTCACCGATAGAGCCAGCACAACATCCATTCTTTGAAAAAAGAAATCTTTTCAATATATTATCATGAAGCATTTTTTTTTTATAACGATTTATTGAAAATGTGACTATAATAACAAATTGATATTGTCACACAAATAAAAAACACATGAATTTTAAAATGCCTGATGATAAAGACTAAGACGTAAAGTGACAACATTTTAATTTTTTGGTTTTCTTTACTAATATTTGAACCAGCTAACACTTCTGTGGTCACTGGCAACCATGACTGGCGCAAAACCAAAACAGCTATTATTTTGTGACCATAGAGATCTGTTTCCGTTTTGGATGAATAAGGTTGTTTTTACATTTAACTGACTTTGCCCACCCGACAATAAAAGGATGGCGGACAGCAAGAAAAATAGCTGAACAAAGCTGTAGGATTTTTACAAAGTAAAACATGCAAACAGTAATTTTTTTCTAATATTTTTTTAAAGTGTGCTGCATTCTTTAATGTGCACCTTATAACACATGGCCAACTGCATAACGCTTCCATTGTGTGCTATAATAATAACAGGATTTGCCCAACGGGTGGTCGATGTTCCCGACGAGAACAAAGTGGGTGTGGTCGGGCGTCGCTCAACATCTTTGTGAACTGGTTTAGAGAAGGATACCCCCAAAAATATGACAATTTAGGGGTTTCAAAGGTTTATTTAATCGATTTAATATGTGGAAAATATATTATCTTTTTTTCTCCCAGATGAATTGTGGTTTTTCTCCCGTCAGCCTTGGCCTTCTCCCCCCTCGAAGCGCTGCCACTGCATCATAGCTGGCCCTCCAATCAATTTTAAACACAGAAAGTATATGAAAGGAATTGAACCAGGGGCCAAGTAAGCGGAAAGTATTGTCGCACACATAAAGCGCACACGAATAGACTACCGGTACTTTTAATTATTTGCTCTGCTCTTTCTCGATGGGTGTGGCATACGATATCCTTGGAGTCAGGGGGAAATCTTGCTTTACATATAAGATTGTTAAAGGATGTGTTTTAGGCCCAAATTCAGGCTTGTCACCGGTACATCATCCTAATCAACCTCATCATCATCAAAATCATCGCCGTCGCTGTCATCATTATCATCATCTGTTCATCATCGTCACGGTCAAAATTAATCAATCAATTTGTTAAGCAGTGAACCGATTGACTGATTATTCAATCAATTATTGATTAATTTATATACAAAATTTTTAAATCGCTGGACATCACTGGAATTATTTGTTTCGGGTGTTTTATACACTACAAAAATCTAAATCTAAAAATCAAACATTATTTTAATTGGATGGCATTTTTAGCAATGGCTGATACTTAATTAAGGTGATCACTTAAACACACACTGCTATTGTTATTTTATTGTTTGTTTTTACATTGCTGCCCTTTTGTTGTTGATGTTGTTGAATTTTGTTCATATTTGTGTCTGATGATTAATATTTTTGTTTAACTTCAGGCTGAAAAAATATTCGATAAAATTAGGAAAGCATTGGAAGGGAAACCTTATGAAAGCATGGTGTCAAGTTTCTTTGCTATTGAGAACAGCTTACCATTTGCCAGGAGCAATGCTTCTAACATCATGGAACAAATATTAAAGTTTGCAAAGAAGATGGTTAGAAAACTACCATTGAAATGGTTGCTTGTTCAACAGGAAATCCAAAAGTTGAAAGAGAAGCATATCTACCTACCAACCAAAGAGGTTAGACATTTAATAATTTACAGAAAGAGCGGGATGGCGCAGCAGTAGCGGTTCTGCTTCCCAACCTTGAGGTTGGCGGTTCAATCCCTCGCTGTGCATTTCGCTTCTGTCTAGGCAAGGCACTTCACCGATGTTTGTCTCTGTCCATCCAGGAGTATAAATAAGTGGGTACCTGGTAGGCTCAAACACAAAATTCGCAGATTACACCTGCAACATTATGGAATTCTCCCCAATCATGTGTACCATATGTCCTTGATACAATGACAGGGTGGGTTGAGAGAGGGGGGTAAAAATGTGAAGCGCTAATTTAGAGGCCTTATAAGCGCTATGTAAGTCTAATTATTATTAACTTGTGATTATTATTTTCATTTCATTAAAACACTAAACTTTATAAGAACAGAAACAGCAAGAAACAAGCACAAAGGAACAGACAGTAAAAGCCCAAAATTGAACTTAATAACTGTCAGGCATTATTTTCAAGTAAAAACGTAATTTAATAAATTTGTTTAAATTTGTTTGTTTGATTTGTTTTGATTTGATTTGTATCAATTTCTACACTAGTTTAAAATTATTAAACTTTTTTTTTTCTTTCTCAGGTGATCACTTTAGTTGAGCGGTGTTGGGTCAAACAAGATGCTCAAAGGGTGCTGCTAGAGTATCTACATGACCTTGGCGAGATTCTCTACTTTCCTGATGACGAAGCCTTAAAGAACATTATTGTTTTAGATCTGATACAATTAGTCGACATGTTTAAAATAATAATCACCATTATTGACCCTAAGCTAATGGTGAGCTAACATATCCTATTATATCATACAATATCTTAGAACCATGGTTTTCACCCTGGGGTCTACAAAACCTCTAGGTGTCGGCAAACATAGCAAATGGAAACAAATTGGAACTACAGTAGATTATTATCCTGTAAAGGGAGTTTCATCCTGCTGACACCGCCTTTAGTTAAGATCGGAAACATTGATGAATTTGACCATGTGGGGTGGGGGCGTGTCAGTGAACGAAAAAGGCTAAGAATTTAAGTCTAAGAAAATAGCGGGATTATCTAGTTCCTAATGTCTTTGTGTAATGAAAATGTGGCATATATATGCCTAAGTTGAATGATGTAATTATAGAAAGGGTAGTACTAAAG
>NW_022718589.1:17083-30680 GCF_011630105.1 Anneissia japonica | reverse complement strand
ATAACGTATCACCGGGATCTACTCTGTTGCTTGAGATTTTAAAGGAAATAAACCACTGCCAATCTTCAGAAATTCAAAGAGAAGATCGGGTTGACAAAACAGTGGCTAGAGGACAGGGGCTGTCGAAGCCCCCTGA
The DNA here is from genome assembly GCF_011630105.1 of Anneissia japonica. Classification (NCBI taxonomy): domain Eukaryota; kingdom Metazoa; phylum Echinodermata; class Crinoidea; order Comatulida; family Comatulidae; genus Anneissia; species Anneissia japonica. The sequence continues at coordinate 30,544 of NW_022718589.1, read as the reverse complement.
ACGCTTTGGCTTAAACATAAATTTCAATGGCAGCCAGTCAATGCAAAGAATGTAAACAAAAAATTACAACAGGGGAACCATGATGTTCTGTACAATGTTTTATCAGCTGTGTTGATTAAAAATAGATGTGATTGCTGTTTGTGCTATAAAACAAGACGGCACTTAGATAAAATTATTTGGTACTGGTGGAGTCATAATTTGTCATTTTCTTTCCATTAAATTCTATTTAGTATGAAATAGACCGAATTTAAAGTGAATAACACGACATGTATGTTATATAGGCTAGTGGGTATAATATCAAAACAAACCGCTATGTGGCAATTTTTCTTCACAATAATCAGCCTCCGCTCGAGTAGATTTCGACAGTTTTTAAACTCCTCAAATGTATTTATTTTGTACATGTTATTGTAAAATAACTCATCGAATAGTCTTTCTTAAAACTTTAACAGTTTTGCATAGCCTCGTCGCGTGAACACGGGCCTACCTAGGCCTAGCTTGGAGCGTCATCACAGACAACAACCTTCAGACTAATTTTGCCATCGTGGAGATGGCGGACGTTCCATCGAATTTAATGCAAACTACGCGAAGCGCTCATTCTTCTGCTATTTATATTCTTTGGATTCACTTAAAACGTACAATAATATGGTATAAGTGTAGCTTAGTATTTTTGCATGTAGAGATGAGGTCACGTCGCGTTACACGGGTCATACATGCTTTCGCTTGCTCTCTAAACACGAATCTGGCCACAACGCACATTGGCTATGATGTCATCGTTTAGCTTGCTGTTTGTTGTTGCAATGCAAATTGAGTAGACTGTTATTTTTAGCATCGAAAAAGTTTTTGCATAATATTAGGTCATGACTTCTTGCTCTAAACACGATTCTGATTGGCCATCACGCTCACCACACCACTGCTTGTATTGTTCTGCTTGCTTTTGTTTGAGCTAGCAGATTGTTACGTATTTTTAACTCGTACGTGGAGTGGATCGTTGATTTTACTTTATGAATTATCGTGAAATGTTGGGGCTTTCCCATAAATATTGGCTCTATTGTAATTTTCCGTAGTTTATATGTATTTCCGTAGTATTTATCTATATTTCCGTACGTCCGTAATTTGGGCCGAATTTCTGTATTTAAACTACGGACGTTCCGTAGTACTTGAGAACCCTGCACTTTCGATTCCACTCAGTGCATTATGACTTTGCGTTAATTTCAATGACGTCATCTTTGTCTCAGCGTATCAACGTCCCAGTGTATCAGCGTCTCAGTGTATCAGCGTCTTAGTGTATCAGCGTTTATAAGACAACGCCAAACGTGCGAGGTATAACAACGATTCATGCGAGGCATCGTTTTACATCGAAATGTGCAGAGAACAACGAAAATCCAATGTAAAAGTAATATTGTACTATTTAATAATTATGCGTGATAGTCATTGTCAAATTGCTACTTAATTTGATTTGCTACCACAGTGGATTTATTTTTCTCCGCCTAGGCTTAGGCTATATAGTATGGAACGCCGTTACTGCCTTTGGTGGCTCTTTTCCGTTCGGCGCATTTGCTATTCAGCCCTTTTAACATTACGTTCGGTGCTTTTACATTACGTTCGGTGCTTTTACATTACGTTCGGTGCTTTTTACATTACGTTCGGTGCTTTTTACATTACGTTCGGTGCTTTTAACATTACGTTCGGTGTTTGAACAACGTTCGGTGCTTTAGCCGCACTTCGGCTCTTTTATCATTTGGTGCTTTTACCTTTCGGTCCTTTCATCATTACGTACGGTTCTTTTATCATTCGGTGCTTTCATGACCTTTGACATCGGGTCAAGTCGAAAAAAAATAAAAGGGCCGAAAGATAAAACTAAAAAACACCAAATAATAAAAGATCCATAAGTGTGGCAAAAGCACCGAACGTAATGATAAAAGCACCGAACGTAGTGTTTCAAAGCACCGAATGTAATGTTACTAAAATCACCGAACGTAATGTAAAAAGCACCGAACGTAATGTAAAAAGCACCGAACGTAAAGCCTGGTTTCCTGTCGACGTAAGAAGGCAGATTTACTTACGATTACGTCGTTTTATCGTAAGAAAATGCGATTTGACAGGAAACCGATTACGACTGGTGCGTTGTGAAATCAACGTAACGTAAACTAAAATCGTCGCAAAACAGTTTTGGACAGGAAACCGACGTATTGAATTTTCATGTGATACGTCGATTTTTCACTATTTGACAGGAAACCGCGATTTAGTGACTTTTTGTTGAATGAACTCGCATACGTTGCGTTGCAGACGATTCTTATGAAAAGTTGACTCCAAGTCAACTTTTCATAAGAAACGTAAGCGGAAACGTATGCTGTCTGTATATCTTGCCTATACAACAACATTGTCAACGAACTAGAACTCTCATTGACTTACGTATTTGTAATAAAATGGTTAAAAAGAAGCATATCCTCCACTTTTTTCAAACACAATGATAGGCATGTAAAATCTTATAGATTTTGTTAGCCCTATACACAGTGGCGCCTCTAGAATATCATTTATTTGGGGGAAGGGGGGGCTACGTTTTCCGGGGTATGGGAGGGGTTGGGTATGGGAGAGGAGTCCTCTACTCCCAAAATGAGTTTTTTATTTTAAAAAATTGGGACTTCTAGATTGCTTGACTTCTTGATTGGCTGGGATGGGAAAACTAGGCCTATTTTTTATTTATTTATTTATTTTTTTTGATCCGACTGCCCGACGAGCTTTGGCCGATGGGTGGGGAGTGGGCTTGACAAGACCGATGGAGGATTAATCCCTCTGTCTCACCCCCCCCCCACTTAACCCACGAAAAAAATCTCTGGTCCATTTACTGCAGTCAATCAAAATACTCCAGTTATAATTTACGGATGTAGGCCTATAGGCAGTGGCGGCGCCATCGGGTGGTGGTGGTCAAGAATGAGGATTGCAATTAGATTTAATAAATTACATTTATTATACAAAAAAACTTATAGGCCTACAATATAAAAATAATATATAAAACATTATAATATAGGGCCTAAATAAATAAATTAAATATAAAATGTATAGGCCTATTGCCAGTTGGAATATTTTCTGTTAATTTCAATTAACAGTTTTTTCAAGTGTATTTCATTCTTAATTTTAATTCATGTTTATATTATACAACCCGAATTTTAACATTTAAATAATGTTTTCTGTATAACTGTATATCCGGAAATAAGATTTTTCTGTCAGTTGAAATAAACAATATAGGCCAAATTGATATTTTGAAAACGAAACACTAAAATTGATAACGAGAAAGTTAGCAAATCGAGATTTGTAGGCCCTTATACCATAGAGAAAATAGAACAGCTGTTCTATTTTCTCTATGCTTATACTGTAGGCCTACTACAGGACTAGACTATTGTTTAAATCCAACGGTGAAAATTGCCCTCGAATCTCGCCAGGTAATTTCAATGAGGAAACCAGACAGGAAGTGAGAAATGTTAACATATCGCAGTCGCAAAGAAAAATTCAACCTGACGTAACATGCATGTGACGACGTTAGAAGAGGCTTTGCCGTTCGAGTTTGAAAAATTCAACTTATCGTAAGAATCGTAACCGGCTTATTTTGTCTGCGGCCCAGCACGATCAAGACGGGGCTGTTTTTGTCCAACTTCTCGTAACAGTCGTAAGAATCGTATGAATCGTAAGAAATTCTGAACTTTACGTCGACAGGAAACCAGGCTTAATGTAAAAAGCACCGACGTAATGTTACTTTTACATTGGATTTTCGTTGTTCTCTGCACATATTTCGATGTAAAACGATGCCTCGCATGAATCGTTGTTATACCTCGCACTTTTGGCAATGGCAAAACGATGCCTCGCATGAATCGTCGTTTTGCCTCGCTGCCTCGCATGCCTCGCTGCCTCGCACTTTAGTACTACTCTTATAGAAACAAAGGTATGTTGAGTGCTGCAGGATTTTTTTCCCCTAAACCTCATATTGAGATTTAGTTTGTGTAAAGCATCGTTGTATGTATGTTTGTCTTGCGTAAGGTATTGTCACCTAGAGGACAGTATATATTAACTATTGACAATGTATGAGTTGTACGCTTAAATAAATAATAATAATAATAACAACATTTGTAATGAAAACATAACCCTGTAGGCCTAAGTTAAAATTATTAATTTCAGGAACAAAAACACATAGAGGCCTGGAGGAAATTGGACGCAGGGGTCCTTGAGGAGCATCTGTTAAGACATCTCTGGGAGAAGTTCAAGTTTTCAGATGAGACATTTGACTTCTTTGTATCTCTCATGCAGAAGTTTGGACTGGTGTGTGAGAAAAATATTACAAAGGTAATTTTAACTATACAGGTTGACCTCCAATTACAGTTCATTTTTCTGTGATCTTGTAACAAAATTTGACAATTTATGTCTTATCTTTATTATTTTAATGAAAAGACCAGAGCTGGAAACTCCGGTCCAAAAGTGGTTTTTAATTAGAGAGAGAGACCTGTTTTCTTTTTTATATAGTGGTCTGTTTCATTGCACCAATCTCAGATGATACAGTATAAACAAATTACAATTGTGGTATCATACCATGAGCCATAAACTTTTTAAAATGTTTTTTAAATTTTTCTTATTGTTTTCTAGAGTGGTTTTCGTGGCCGTATTTTCTACGTTCTTTCACGTTTAAAACCTGAACGTATTGATAGACCCGTTAAGGATGATGGGATGCATGCAGTTTCAATCTTTCATGACTTTGGACAGTATCTACCTGACGATCTTTTCCAGAGAGGAGTAACTAAGTTCATTGAGGAATTCCAAGTACAAGATGTTGAGCCTAAACTGTCTTATGAGCATGTGGAGTTGAATATCGATCAATTTCACAAAGTGGTTATGAGTGTAGCAACAATGAGGAATCGTCGTATGTTTAAGGTAAGTAGGACTATTATGATACTTTTTAAATTTCTTTTAATATTTTCATTACTTTCTTTATGAATAGTAAGATTATACATAGCCTAAATGGTAAAAATATAGTATTATAAATTTTCAAATATTGTTTATATATATTTAAGTGTACAAACACAAGACACATAAAAACATCATGTAAGCCACAAACATAAACATCGTTGTCACTGCAATCATAAATCGTTAAAAAAATATATAGGCCTAAATATAAGTGCTGTATATAAAAGCAATATGAAATATAAAGAACATACACACAGAAAAAAAACTACTAGAACTGCCAAGAATAAATGACTATCAAAATCATATTTGTCTTCAAATGACGGAGCTTAATGTTATGTTTTCTAGACAACGATCGCAGTCTTGGAACCCAGTCAGGAAGATGAGCCCTCACCGACAGTGTGTAAAAAGGTACTACAACTTCCATCGATTTGAGAGACTTTTGAGAATTATTTGAATGTTTTAATGTTTTAAATGTATGCTTTTCCTTAATGTACATTAATTATTTAACATAGATTAACCTATATTTTTCATCTCCTCCAGGTACTGAGTTTCCTCGAAAAGGAACTAAAGCTATTTTGTCTGAGTGGTGTACGAGGCATTGAATTGACGAGGTACATTGCTTGCGAATGCAGTTCAGACTCGAGTAACGCCCACATGCAAATCGTGCGCACGTTTCACCAGGATGTGCTGCCATGTGGAAGCAATATATTGCCGCGTTATCGTCGACTATTTGGAGATGACATGCGACGAGTGCAAGGTAACCAATGAATTTATGCAGTAAAAAAGTGGGGTCTCACCACAAAATGAGTCACATCGTTGGTGAACACATATTGAGATATTCACCAAAACAGACCAAAACTTTGTTCTTATATACCTTAATTTTAAATGCTCGCATCTCTGGATTTACTTATAGTAGGGAAGCCATTCAAAGACCAAATGAAAGCTTATAATGTGATCTACCCAAATATAATATAAACTCAATTTTTTAATTTCTAACCATAAGACTCATTTTGTGGCAAGACCTCACAAATATGTTGGCTGTAAATGTTACAATATAACACACATTAATGCATATTGACAAATGTTTAAAAAGAAACAAGCGACATATAGTTTCCTGTCGATTTGCTCTTTATAAAAGCCCAATGCAAAATATTCCTCATGCTGTAAGCTCTGTTATGAGAGAAAATAGTAGAAATAGAAAAATTACCAACGTGAAATGAACATAATTTAGCAAGGTTGAACAATTTGGAACAAATTTTGTTATCAAAGGCAATGTGTTGTTTTACCTTGATGTATTATTCCGTTACTCTCTAGATCGTCCACAGTCTCAGCAAGTAGTACATATACCAACAGGTATGTTTATGGATTTTTTTCAATAATGGATCACAGACTTTATATCTGATTAAGATGGTGCTGGTTTTATTGAAAACAAACGTTTTGTTGCAACTAACCAGTTGTAAAAGTCATCTGTACTGCTGGATAATGGTTTAAAAGTTAATTTATGCTATTATTTTTCCAAATCTCCAGTCACTTATTTCATTATTTATTCAGTTTTTTAAACAACATTATGCATAAACAGAAAGTGTAAAAAAGTACTGTAATTTGGGAAGGCAAGGGATCAATTGCATTGGCATTTTTTTTTTCTTTTTGTTTTTTGGTGAAAGTTTTAATTTTTTTTTTTTAATGGAGTGTCTAAAACTCAAGTCAGATACATTCGGGATAATTATGTTTTCTTTACAATAATTATCTTGCATGTTAGGCTTTGTGGATGACGCCACCATAGTGACAGTTTCTGAAAATTTGGGTCTCAGCTGGAGAAGGTTTGGTGTCCGTTTGGGACTTAAGTGGTCGAAAGTGAACGAGTTCAATGCTGATGATACACAGACTCATAAGGTTGCCGAAAATATGATGAATTACTGGAGGAGCAGCCTCAGTAGCGATATTCATCAACGTAAAGTGTTGTGCACTGCTCTGAAACAACATAAGCTCAGTCAACTAGCTGAAGATTTGTTAGAGTGTAAAATTCTCGAAGAAAATCTTGTCAATCAACAAGCAGGTATGTATTTTAATGAATTCGGAAATACATAGCAAATTAACCTCACATTTTTTTTCTATAGCTTGTTTCTATTTTGTTACCAAAGTAACAAATAGTACACATTATTGTCAATGACGTCATTAACTAAGTGTTTTTTACTCGTTGTATAATCTCTATAAGGAAAATGTTGTAATGATCAAGATTTGCTGTTCATCTGTGACAATCTGGATCCCGAATCATGGAGGAGACTGGGAGTGCGTCTTGGACTCAAGTGGACCAATATTCAAAAGATAGCAAAAAACAACAGACTGGTCGAAGATTGCATCATGGAAGTGCTGGTTACTTGGAGGGATGACCAATCAAAGAGCCAACAAGTACCAATCATGGTGAACGCTTTGAGACAACAGAATTTTGTTGGACTTGCACAACGTGTATGTGAAAGGCATGGTTACAGTGACGAGTCAGCAGCAACTCAAATAAATCAGCCTCAAATTCCAACACCAGTTCAAAGTTAGTGAAATTTAATAAATATATAATGCTACCATTTACGCACTTGCTGAGAAATGTTGCTTGCACTATTCTGAATCATCTTGCTTTATGCTCTTTTATACAAAGAGATTTATTTCAAAATTATTTTCCTCTAGACCTTAGGTCACTTTGTAAACTTGCGTGATCATTGGACCCCTCAAAATGATTTAATCTACAAACTTGGCCCCAGTTATAAATCTGCCACAAATTCCAATGCAAGGGCAAGGTTAGTGAAAATCTGTTGCCGTTTTGCACTTGCTAAGAAACATTACATCCCTTGCATCACGTTATGTGGTCCAGTGGCTGCGCCAGCGGGGGACATTTCCCCTTCCCCGTTTGGACAGGCCTAGACCCCTTGTTGTCCGACGAAAGACTAGGTAATCAAATCAAAAATAAAAAATATTAATTTTGCCTATCCAGATAACACTATAGTGCAATAAGTGTAGCCTGGGTTCAAGGCCATAAATGTGGGTTACTCAGTATCTATTGTGCAAGGTTAGTGAAAATCTAAAAAAAAATACTGCTATTCTCTAAATGTGTTACCATTTTCACACATCCTGAGAAACGATCCCGATGCATCACGTTTTATGCTCTTTTATGCAAATAAATATATTCCAACATTATTTTCTCCTAACTTGATCATTGTACCCTTCAAATTGATTTGTTCTACAACTTGACCCCTGTTATAATTTAGTTGAGAACTCCCTGTACACTTAGTGCATCCCCAAATACTTGTGAGAAAAAATCTTGCAAGTAATTCAAGTGGGAATCAAATCCATGACATCCTGGTATCTTAACCACTATTAGACCACTGATCTCTTGGTTTGTATCTTTATGATTTTTAGTTTGGAAAATATTTTGATGAAGCAGATTTGCTGTTCATTTTATGAATATCCGTTAAAATAATAGAGCACACCTTTTCTAAAAGGATTTGTCTATACAGTATTATTATTGGAAATGTATGTTTTATTACAGGTTGCTTAGATGATATTGACATTGTGTTTATCTCTTACAAACTTGATGGCGAACATTTGACAAATTTCGGCATCAACCTTGGTATGGAGAAACATGAAATAAATCGAATTGAATCAGGCCTCTCACCACCAATTGTAGACGCCTATATTGAAATGTTGATACAGTGGCGAGAAAGACAGAAAGCTGAAGTTAATCATCTCAAAATAATTAGTGAAGCACTGAACAAAGTTGGACGAATAGATATCAAGGAAGAACTTGAGTCATACTACCAGAGAAAATATGGAAAAATTGATCACCAATCAACAAACCAAGTACCAATCATGATGAATGCTTTGAGGCAAGAGAAGATTGTTGGACTTGCACAAGGTGTGTGTGAAAGGCAAGGCTACAGTGATGAGTCAGAAGTTGCACCAACTGAGATAAATCTGAATCAAAAAACAAAACCAACGCAAGGTTAGTGAGCTTTATTGCCATTTTTGCGTTTACTATGAAACATTACTGGTACGATTCCCTTGCATCACATTATGTGGACAATAATATTTTGAATGTTGGGTTCAATAAAAGAATAATGGAAGATGTGTTATTTCAGGTTGATAATAAAACTACTACAGATTCTAGTCCTTCAGTCATGTTAAGAAATTCATAAAGAGAGTGGGTGATTACTATTATGTTGGAATTGTATGAACGTTAATGAATACTCAATGTATGTAGTCGGAATTATGAATAGTATCTTTTATTGTGTATGTTTTTATTTATAAAACTTGGAACCAGTAATATGCATATGAAGTGTATTTTAAAGCTGGTTATCAATATTTTCAAGAAAATGGTGGATAACATATGGGTCAATTTTTAATCTTTGATTTAAAAACGGAATTGTTCCTAACAGCTTGAAAATTGAAAAAGTGATACAAATTATAAAAAATGGTGACAAAACTGATATCTCTAATTACAGACCAATTTCTTTTCTTCCGGTTTTTTCAAAAATACTCAAAAAATTTATGCACTCTATAGACTATATAGTTTTCTTGATAACTTTAATTTTTTGATATGCTCTCAATATGGTTTTCGTAAAAGGCACACAACTGAACATGCAATTATTGAATCAGTTAGTAAAATCTTGGATTCATTCATAGCTGTCAAGGTCCCATTCAATGGAATATGCATCCTAGTTAATTAACAGAAATTACAAATATTAATAAATTAATGAACTGAAGATACCCTTTATGTCCAAATATATATAGTCAGTGTCATTGAAGTTTTATTTTGGCTGTACTTCTGCTTCTCATTGTCATTTTTTGTTATTGTATATCCGGTTCCAGGGCTATCTGAGACAAGTTTACTTCTAAGCTAGTCCTCATCTAAGCCCTGTGCCTTATTTCCTGGCTGCAATAAATTTGAATTTTTTTTAGGATCATCTCTTCCACCCTCAGCTATGCAGAGCATGGAGGAATACATTCGTAGTGACAGGATAAACGCAATTTAATGCCAGTACCTGCTTCTTCTAGAACTATTTATAGGAACAATCCCTGTCTCTTATACACATCTAGATGTGTATAAGAGACAGATATTATATTAACAGTTAATTTTATGCTATTATTTTTCCAGAATCTCCAATCACTTAATTTTATTATTTGTTCGATCTTTAAAACAACATTATGCAAAAACAGAAAGTGAAAAAGTTACAGTACTGACATTTAGGGAGACCAGGGATCAATTGCATTGCCATCGTTTTAATTTCCTCTTAAATGAAGTGTCTAAAACTCATGTCAGATACAGACAATCACGGTTTCTATATAATAATTATCTTGTATGTTAGACTTTGTGGATGACGCCACCATAGTGAAAGTTTCTGACGAGTTGAGTGTCGGCTGGAGAAGGTTTGGTGTCCGTTTGGGACTTAAGTGGTCGAAAGTGAACGAGTTCAATGCTGATGATATGCAGACTCATAAGGTTGCCAAAAATATGATGAATTACTGGAGGAGCAGCCTCAGTAGTGATGTTCATCAACGTAAAGTGTTGTGCACTGCTCTAAAACAACATAAGCTACGTCAACTAGCAGAAGATTTGTTTGAGGGTGAAATTAGCGATGAAAATCTTGTCACTCAACAAGCAGGTAAGTATTTTAAGAATTTTGAAAATACAAAGAAATTAACCTCATATTTTTTTTCTATAGCTTGTTTCTATATTGTTACCAAAGTAACAAATAGTACATGCCACTGTCAATGACACCAGTAACTAAGTTTTTTTACTCGCTGTATAATCTCTATAAGGAAAATGTTGTAATGATCAAGATTTGCTGTTCATCTGTGACAATCTGTATGAATCATGGAGGAGACTGGGAGTGCGTCTTGGACTCAAGTGGAGCAATATTAATAAGATAGCAAACAACCATAGATTGGATGATGACTGCATCATGGAATTGCTAGTTACTTGGAGGGATAACCAATCAAGGAGCCAACAAGTACCAACCATGGTGAACGCTTTGAGACAACATAATTTTGTTGGACTTGCAGAACGTGTACGTAAAAGGCATGGCTACAGTGACGAGTCAGAATTTGCAGCAACTGAATTAAATCGGCCTCAAATTCTAACACCAGTTCAAGGTTAGTGAAATTTAATAAATATATAATGCTACCATTTTTGCACATCCTGAGAAACATAGCTAGCACGATTCCGATGCATCACGTTTTATGCTCTTTTATACAAAGAGGTATATTTCAAAATTATTTTCCCCTACACCTTAGGTCGCTTTGCGAACTTCCATGATCACTGGACCCTTCAAATTGGTTTGATCTACAAACTTGGCCCCTGTTATGATATAGTTGAGAACTCTTGGTACACCCACTGTGTCCCTAAATACTTGTGAGGGAAAATATCATAACCACTAGACTGCTGATCTTTTACTTAGCATCTGTATGATTTTTAATTAGGAAAATATTTTGATGATCAAGATTTGCTGTTCATCTGCGACAATCTGGAGTTTACATATTGGAGGAGACTAGGAGTGCGTCTTGGATTCAAGTGGAGCGATATTAATAAGATAGCAAAAAACAACAGATTGGATGATGACTGCATCATGGAATTGCTAGTTACTTGGAGGGATAACCAATCAAGCAGCCAACAAGTACCAACCATGGTGAACGCTTTGAGACAACATAATTTTGTTGGACTTGCAGAACGTGTACGTAAAAGGCATGGTTACAGTGACGAGTCAGAATTTGCAGCAACTGAAATAAATCGGCCTCAAATTCTAACACCAGTTCAAGGTTAGTGAAATTTAATAAATATATAATGCTACCATTTTTGCACATCCTGAGAAACATACAGTAGCTAGCACGATTTCGATGCATCACGTTTTATGCTCTTTTATACAAAGAGATATATTTCAAAATTATCTTCCCCTACATCTTAGGTCGCTTTGCAAAATTGCATGATCACTGGACCCTGCAACTTGGTTTGATCTACAAACTTGGCCCCTGTTATGATATAGTTGAGAACTCTTGGTACACCCACTGCATCCATAAATACTTGTGAGGGAAAATATCATAACCACTAGACTGCTGATCTTTTACTTAGCATCTGTATGATTTTTAATTAGGAAAATATTTTGATGATCAAGATTTGCTGTTCATCTGCGACAATCTGGAGTTCAAATATTGGAGGAGACAAGGAGTGCGTCTTGGACTCAAGTGGAGAGATATTATTAAAATATCAAACAACAAACAGGTGGACGACCTCATCATGGAATTGCTGGTTACTTGGAGGGATGCCCAATCAACAAACCAAGTACCAATCATGATGAATGCGTTGAGGCAACAGAAACTTCATGGACTTGAAAAAAGTGTGTGTGAAAGGCATGGCTACAAAAATGCATTGGAAGTTTCCCCAACTCAGACAAATCTGCCTCAAATTCCAACACCAGTGCAAGGTTAGTGAACATCTATTGCTATTTCTGTGCTTGTCAGGAATCATGGAGTATAATTCCTTTGCATCACGTTTTGTGTTTAATATTTTCAATTTTTGGGTCAATTTAAACATTTTGTTAACTATTTACGTGTATGATTTTAATCAGTAAAAAAGTACAGCAGGATTTGGTCCTTCAGTCAGGGCGAGGTTAGTGAAAATCTGTTGCCATTTTGCACTTGCTAAGAAACATTGCATTACGTTATGTGGTCCAGTGGTGGCGCCAGTGGAAGACATTTCCCCTCTTCCGTTCGGACAGGCCTAGACCCCTTGTCGTCCAACGAATAACTAGGTCGTTGAATAAAAAAATATATATATATTAATTTTGCCTATCCAGATAACACTATAGTACATTAAGTGTAACCTGCGTTCAGGGCCATAAATGTGTTACTCAATATCTATTGTGCAAAGTTAGGGAATATCTAATAAAAAAAATACTGCTATTCTCCAAATGTATAACCATTTTCCCACATCCTGAGAAACATTGCTAGCACGATCCTGATGCATCACATTTTTACACTTCTAAACAAATAAATATATTTAATAAATATATTTCAAGATTATTTTCTCCTAGACCTCTGGTAACTTTGCACACTTGCATGATCATTGTACCCTTCAAATTGATTGATTACAAACGTGACCCCAAACTTGACCCCTGTTATAATATAGTTGAGAACTCCTTGTACAATTAGTGCATCCCCAAATAATTGTGAGGAAAAATGTTGCAAGTAATTGAGTGGGTATCATAACCACTATTAGACCACTGATCTCTCGCTTAGTATCTTTGTGATTCTTAATTGGGAAAATATTTTGATGAAGCAGATTTGCTGTTCATTTTATGAATATCCGTTAAAATAATAGAGCACACATTTTCTAAAAGGATTTGTTTAGGGAGCCTCGCAAAATAAAGCAACGCGTATACCCGTCTACAACGCGTGGTTGGGGATTAAAATCTCTTCGCGTTGCCGACGAGTGGTTCAAGATACTGATCAAAAATGTTGGACGATTCC
>NW_022718589.1:14234-17025 GCF_011630105.1 Anneissia japonica | reverse complement strand
TAGCCAAGACAGGGGGATCTCTGAATGCTTCCACAGAGGAGAGATTGTCTTGAATGATAGAAAAGTCACGTTTGATGCAGCGGGAAAGATTGTTGATTTGTGTGTTGTAGTCAAATACCATAGGGACTGTCTCTTATACACATCTTTCCCCACTACGAAGTGGAGTAGCCCAGGAAAATAATCCCAACGCGTGGCCAACTATGGGATTAAACTGCCTTTAATCGCATCGCGTGGTCCACTCGTATACGCGTTGCTTTATTTTGCGAGGCTCCCTTATACAGTATTATTATTGGAAATGTATGTTTTATTACAGGTTGCTTAGATGATATTGACATTGTGTTTATTTCTGAAAAACTTGATGGAAAATACTTGTCAAAATTCGGCATCTACCTTGGTATGAAGGAGTATGAAATATATCGAATTGAATCAGGCCTCTCACCACCAATTGTAGACGCCTATATTGAAATGTTGGTACAGTGGCGAGAAAGACAGAAAGCTGAAGTTAATCATCTCGAAATAATTAGTGAAGCACTGAACAAAGTTGGACGAATAAATATCAAGGAAGAACTTGAGTCATACTACCAGAGAAAATATGGAAAAATTGATCACCAATCAACAAACCAAGTACCAATCACGATGAATGCTTTGAGGCAAGAGAAGCCTGTTGTACTTGCACAAGGTGCGTGTGAAAGGCAAGGCTACAGTGATGAGTCAGAAATTGCACCAACTCAGATAAATCTGAATCAAAAAACAAATCCAATGCAAGGTTAGTTATCTTCTATTCCCATTTTTGCGCTTACTATGGAACATTAATGGTATGATTCCCTTGCATCACATTATGTGGACAATAATATTTTGAATGTTGGGTTCAATGAAAGAATAATTGAAGATGTGTTATTTCTGGTTGATAATAAAACTACTACAGATTCTAGTCCTTCAGTCATGTTAAGAAATTCAGAAAAAGAGTGCGTGATTACTATTGATTATGTGGAATTGTATGAACATTATAATGAATACTTAATGTATGGAGTCGGTAGTATGAATAGTATCTTTTATTTTGTATGTTTTTATTTATAAAACTTGAAACCAGTAATATGCATATTAAGTGTATTTTAAAGCCAGTAGTTAATGTTAATAATTACAGTATTAATATTTTCAAGAAAATGGTAATTAGGGAACTGAAGATACCCTTTATGTCCAAATATATATATAGTCAGTGTCATTGATGTTTATTTTGACTGTACTTCTGCTTCTCATTGTCATTTTTTGTTATTGTAAATCCAGTTCCAGGGCTAGCTGAGACAAGTTTACTTCTAGGCTAGTCCTCATCGAAGCCCTGTGCAGTGGCTGTCTCTTATACACATCTAGATGTGTATAAGAGACAGATCATATATAATAAATATATTCTTTTACACTAAACTTGGGGAAAACTACCCCTCAACTGACGGTTTTTACCGGGCTGACCAAGCCGTCATACCGGACTGGCTAAGAGAAAAGAAAGAGGGGAGAGGGAGGGAAAGAGAAAGAAGAGGAAAAGAAAAGGAAAGAAAAAGAGAAGAGAAAAATATAGACAAGAATAAAAAGGAAGATATCATAATGACCAGACTCACAACACCCTGCAACCCCTTCTCCACTTCAAAAACTGTCATAACTCCTTTGATCTATGCTGCCCAATGGCGTAACCACTTGGGGGCAAGGGGAAAATATCTATCTTTGGAAAATCTTCCCTACCCCTTTATAAATGCCTTTTCATCCCCTGAAACTGCCTAAAAACCTCAAATTTCCCGCGTTTCGCGCGCATTTCTTGTTACCAATTTCCTCGAAAAATTGCACATTTTAGGGAGTTTTGATCAATTCCAACAAAATTAGAATTAAAAACACCGGGGGACAAGGAGAAAATATCCATCTTTGGAAAATCTTTCCCCACCCCTTGACAAATGCATCCTCTGAAAGTGCCTAAAATTCTCAAATTCTTTGCGCGCATTTCTTGTTACGGTAGGCCAATTTTCTCTATAAATTGCACATTTTAGGGAGTTTTCATCAATTCCGACGAAATATTTTGCGATTCGCGCGCATTTTTTAGAGCTTTTTTAGGTTTATCCTTTTAAGTTATTTAAACACATAATAGTCCCAAACTCAAGAAAGACAAATTTAAGATAGATCGTTTTAACCAAAAAGAAGGGCCTCAATGTGTATTGATGGTTAAAGAATATGTTTCTAATAAATAAAACCATGATGAAAATGCTTATATTTAGTTTCAAGCACACATGTGTGGCCTATATTATAAATAAGATAAGCCCTATGTCGTATTGTTTTCTATATGGGGAGTGGGTAAATTACTAACCGGGAAAATAAATACCCACTCTGACCAAAGACCCCTGTTACGCGCCTGGTGTTAGCACCAATGTGTGCCCTTGTGCGGACAGGGGATGTGCCCCCTCTGAAGCTGGAAACCTTGTTTTTGCAAAATAAATTGATGCAATTTTCTATTATAGGCCCAATCTATAAATTCCTCATCAACCGATATAACCTTAAACATTCTTGGAACTGACATAAACTGATGTCGTACACACCCTTCAGTGTGAAATGTGGCTCTCTTTGCAAGCACATCTAACATAACGAAAGAAGAGCTTAGATTAAAATAATTTTGTTATCAACATTTAATACATTATGCTAAATATGTAAGCGCATAAGACAGTGAAAGTTATTTCTGTGACAGTCTTCTGAAGTGTGTAAAGCTCCATTTTATCCCATACATAGTCAAAATATTGGGGGGGGGGGATGGATGATA
>NW_022718589.1:0-14074 GCF_011630105.1 Anneissia japonica | reverse complement strand
ACATTATGCATAAACAAAAATTGAAAAAGTTACTGACATTTGGGGAGACCAGAGATCAATTGCATTGCCATCGTTTTAATTTCCTCTTAAATGAAGTGTCTAAAACTCATGTCAGTTACAGACAATCACGGTTTCTATATAATAATTATCTTGCATGTTAGACTTAGTGGATGAAGACACCATAGTGAAAGTTTCTGGCGTGTTGAGTGTCGGCTGGAGAAGGTTTGGTGTCCGTTTGGGACTTAAGTGGTCAAGAGTGAACGAGTTCAATGCTGATGATATGCAGACTCATAAGGCTGCCGAAAATATGATGAATTACTGGAAGAGCAGCCTCAGTAGTGATGTTCATCAACGTAAAGTGTTGTGCACTGCTCTGAAACAACATAAGCTACGTCAACTAGCTGAAGATTTGTCAGAGTGTGAAATTAGCGAAGAGAATCTTGTCACTCAACAAGCAGGTAAGTATTTTAATGATTTCGGAAATACATAGCAAATTAACCTCACATTTTTTTTCTATAGCTTGTTTTTATTTTGTTACCAAAGTAACAAAATAGTACACATTATTGTCAATGACGTCATCAACTAAGTGTTTTTTACTCGTATAATCTCTATAAGGAAAATGTTGTAATGATCAAGATTTGCTGTTCATCTGTGACAATCTGGATTCCGATTCATGGAGGAGACTGGGAGTGCGTCTTGGACTTAAGTGGACCGACATAAAAAAGATAGCAAAAAACAACAGACAGGTCGAAGACTGCATCATGGAATTGCTGGTTACTTGGAGGAATAACCAACCTAGGAGCCAAGTACCAATCATGATGAACGCTTTGAGACAACAGAAGCTTGGTGGACTTGCAGAAAGTGTACGTGAAAAACATTGTTACAGTGACAAGTCAGCATCAACTCAGATAAATCTGCCTCAAATTTCAACACCAGTGAAAGGTTAGTAAAAATTCAATAAAAGTACTGCTATTCTCCAAATTTATTTGTCTACCATTTTCGCACTTGTTGAGAAACATTGCTTGCACGATTCTGAATCATCTTGCTTTATGCTCTTTTATACAAAGAGATCACTTTGTAAACTTGCATGATCATTGGTCCCCTCAAAATGATTTAATCTACAAACTTGGCCCCTGTTATAATGTAGTTCAGAACTCCTGGTACACTCAATGCTTCCTAAATTCTTGTAAGGAAAAAACTTGTAATTCAGGTGGAATCGAACCAACGAACTCCTGGAATCAAAACCACTGTAACCACTGATCTTAGCTTAGTGTCTGTATGATTTTTAATTAGGAAACAATTTTGATGATCAAGATTTGCTGTTCATCTGCGACAATCTGGAATCTGGATCATGGAGGAGACTAGGAGTGCGTCTTGGACTCAAGTGGAGCAGTATTAAGAAAATGAGAGACAACAAAAAACAAGTGGAAGACTGCATCATGGAAGTGCTGGTTACTTGGAGGGATGACCAATCAAAGAGCCAACAAGTACCAATCATGGTGAACGCTTTGAGGCAACAGAAGCTTATTGAACTTGCACAACGTGTATGTGAAAAGCATGGCTACAGTAACGAGGCAGAAGTTGCACCAATTACCCACATAAATCTGCCGCAAATTCCAACGCAAGAGCAAGGTTAGTGGAACTCTGCCATTTTGCACTTGCTGAGAAACATTAAATCCATTGCATCACGTTATGTGGTCCAGTGGTGGCGCCAGTGGGGGACATTTTTCCACCCCCGTTCGGACAGGCCTAGACCCCTTGTCGTCGGACGAATGACTAGGTCATCAAATCAAAAATTTTAAAAAAATAATAATTTTGCCTATCCAGATAACGCTATAGTGCATTAAGTGTAGCCTGGATTCAAGGCCATAAATGTGCTTACTCAATATCTATTGTGCAAGGTTAGTGAAAATCTAATACAAAAATACTGCTATTCTCCAAATGTATTACCATTTTCACACATCCTGAGAAAAATTGCTAGCACGATCCCTTATGTAAATACTGTAAATATATTTCAAGATTATTTTCTCCTAACTTGGTCACTTTGTACACTTGCATGATCACTGTACCCTTCAAATTGATTGATTTGATCTACAAGCTTGACCCACGACATCCTGGTATCATAACCACTATTAGACCACTGATCTCTTGCTTAGTATAAATCTGCCCCAAAATCCAACACCAGTGCAAGGTTAGTGAAATCTAATAAAAAAAATACTGCTATTCTCCAAATGTAATACCTTTTTTGCACATCCTGCGAGAAACATTGCTAGCACGATCCCGATGCATCAAGTTTTATGCGCTTTTATACAAATAAATATATTTCAAGATTATTTTCTCCTGACCTTAGGTCACTTTGCAAACTTGCATGATCACTGGACCCTTCAAATTGATTTGATCTACAAACTTGGCCCCTGTTATAATATAGTTGAGAAATCCTTGTACACTTAGTGCATCCCCAAATACTTGTGAGAAAAAATCTTGCAAAATTCAAGTGGGAATCGAATCCATGACATCCTGGTATCTTAACCACTATTAGACCACTGATCTCTCGCTTAGTATCTTTATGATTTTTTATTAGGAAAATATTTGATGATCAAGATTTGCTGTTGATTTTATGAATATCCATTTAAATAATAGAGCAAGCCTTTTTCCTAAAAGGATTTGTCTACACAGTATTATTATTGGAAATTTTGTTCTATTACAGGTTGCTTAGATGATATTGACATGGTGTTTATCTCTGACAAACTTGATCGCACAGATTTTACAAATTTCGGCAGCAACCTTCAGATGCAGAAATATGATATAAATCGATTTGAATCAGACTTTTCACCACCAATTGAAGACGCCTATGTTGAAATGTTGGTAAAGTGGCGAGAAAGACAGGAAGCTGAAGTAAATCATCTCGAAACAATTAGTGAAGCACTGAACAAAGTTGAACGAATAGATATCAAGAAAGAACTTGAGACATACTACCAGAAAAAATATGGAAAAATTGTAGCAAATGTGTAAAGGAACATTCTAAAGATAATAATAGTGCAATAAATAAAGGAGCGGTTGGAGCACCGGTTGTGGCTTGGACTCCCAACCATGAGGTCGGGGGTTCGAAAATCTGGCTGTGCAAATTGCTTGTGTCCTTGGGCAAGGCACTTTATCTACGGTTGCCTCTCTCCACCCAGGAGTACAAGTGGGTACCTGGTAGGTTCCAAAACAACATGCGCTGATTACTAGCTGCAATTTATGGAATGATAATATAATTTCATTTACTAATTTAATTTGGTGTTTCAATGTGTTCCATATGTGTTTGACCAATGACCGGGGTAGTAATGTGAAGCGCCTAGAGGCCTTGTAAAGTCATGAAGCGCTATATAAGAACGACATATTATTTATTATAAATAAATAACACCAGAATATAATTTTACCATGGTTACATGCACCACAGTACCACATTAGGACACTTTTTAATTAAGAAATTATATTTTACTCGCCTTTCGATTACTAAACTGCATGCTTTTGATGCTGTCATCCAGGGCTGTAGATATTGAATACAAAATATACTGAAAACATTATTGTCACCTTTTTTTTTTTTATAATGTGTATATAAAAACCGAAAGGTCTCAGATAAGAAAGTATAATACATACTCTAAGTATTGAAATCCTGATGATGACATAATATCGAATATCATAATATTGAATCCCAACAAAATGACATGCATTTCAATACTTGGAGTATGTATTATACTTTCTTATATGTATATATAGTGTATGTACGTTTTTTATATTGATTATGCAATTTAAATGATATATCATTACTTATATTAAAGTTAAAATTAATATTATTCAATATATATTATACCATTTGTGATGGCATAGTGAAGAAAACAATTCTTAATAAACCAATTTGTTTTACAAATTTACAAACGATTATCGAAAATTCAACAATTCTTATTTAATTTTTAATTGATAACTGATTATTTAATAAAATACACATATTAAGCAATTCAAACTACTGTTTCCTCTAGCACTGAGTTTCAAGTTTCAATGCATCTTTAGTTTCATAATGTTCAAAGCCCAATTCAAAAAGCGTCATACGTTGCAACCCGACACGTTTAAATTTGTTGTCGCGTTGAGTACGGTCACATTGTAGAATATTAAAAATTTACTATGATCATGACCTGAAGACTGTCCCCGACAACATATTACGTCGGAATGTGTCGCACGGCGCTCTCTCAGTTGGGATTTACATGAAATATAACTTGGTAAATTATCTTATGCCGATCTCACATACTCTTCTGCAGTATACTCGGCACTGCACATCCAAAAATACTTTGGATATGAATGTTGCAAGTAAATCAGGTGGAATTGAACCCACGACCTCTAGATGAATGTGCTTAATGGGTTGTAAAACAGCAGCAGCTCCAGGAATTGCCCGACAGGGAGTTCCCATGTCCCCAACCAGAGCAAATTGGGCGTGTTCAGGCAATACTCAAAATCTTTCAGAAGTGGTCCAGGGGTAAAGCCGACTGAAAAATTTGACAATTTAGGGGTTTCAAAGGCTTATTTAATCGATTTTAGAAGGGGAACTGAGCGCATGCAGGGGTACAGACGGTGCGATCATACCCCCTAAATTGTATTACGAAAAATAATTGTTAACATGAATTATTGGTAATATTTTTAAGGTATGCGAGTGCAATTTCTTTGCGCTAAGAGGTTGATATTCTCAAAATTTTGGCAGCTCAGGCCCGACGATGTTGAGGCTGAAGTGATGTGCATTCATATGCATCCATGGGCGCAGATCATGAGCAGGGGACACGTCTCCCCACATATTGTTAAGAGGGGGTGGTCTCACTTTTCGTCCGCAATGGAATTTCATAAGTCAAGAAGACACCTGAAAATTGTTGATTACTCCTAGGACCCAGGATGTTCTGACAAAGTTTCCCAGGACTCAAGACCATGTTTACCATAGAAATGGCATCCAAGATACAAAATATACAGCCAATGTAATACAGTAGTTACAATCCATACTTTCGGACACCCTTAACACTTTTCAGTGAAAGGGGGGGGGGGGGGGGGGGGGGGTAATCTTTTAACACTATGGGCATTTCGATTCGATTCGAGTGCGATTGCCTTTATTATAATTTGAGAATTATGAGAAAAAGCGTGCTAACAATTAAGTATTATTTTCTTTACATCAACAGCGATTAATTTGAGCGATGATGATGAATTATTTGACGATGTACTTATTTTATATTTACAAAGAATATTTGAAAACATGATTAATTAAGAAATCTGCCTGAAGCAACAATGTTTATGTCCACGTCAGCACGGCAATCGTTTGAAAAAAAAAAAAAAAAAAAAAAAAAACATGACTGAACTTGGATTGAGGGGATTGAGTTAACTTACTTATAATTACTTCGTTCCAACTTCCGAATGAAAAGGCGAACATTTTGTAGGTATATGAAGGCTACATTGTTTACCGTACTTTTACATTTTATTAATTTTATTTCCACTGCATACTAAGTAAAATTTCAATACACGCCAGAAACTTATTTATTTATTTAATCTTTATTTAGCCGATGAAACAATATACAAATCAAAATCCAAGATGGCAAGGAATGACCACAGTTATAAAAACAAACTTTGGCTCTCAAGCTCTGGTCATTCTTAGAAAATGATTAAAAATAACAATACAAAAATATAACTTTTTTAACTACTGTACAAAAGATTTGCAAGAGTAACATTTGATTAAAAAAAGGATCAATAAAAGACAGCAAAAAACTAAATTGCAAAAAAAAAAAATAGATTACAAAAAAAAAATGAAAAAAAAATATTACACTATAGATGAGGAATTATTCTAATTACAATTATTCTATTTACATTTACAGCTGTTAAAAAGGTCCATGCTTAACATCCAACAATTATAACATCCTATCGCAAATACAGCAATAATATAGCATCCAAACCAAAGTTAAAACATTCTTTTTGAAATATTTAAAACAGAATAGATATGAAAAAAAAATGATCAGAGATCTTATAAGATGATTTATTAGATCATAAGAAGGTACTCGTGCGTCAAGAGGGCGCTGTTCAATCTGCTCTGCATGCATGTGTGTGAGTGAGTGAGATAGACAAACATCGTGTTGAATATAATACAGGTATCAAGATGGTAATTTATACCGGAGCTTGAAAACTATTTTATTCTTCGAATGCCTTCTGTACGTACTTATGAGAAAATTAGTCAAGTGTTCATACTTTTAAAAAAATGTGAAACTTATGGTCACGTTTACAAATAAGTAACTAATAATCTAGGCCTAGCCTAGCCAGGGTACAGCAGCTCCCTAGTCCTAGCGGGTAGGTAGGCTCTAGCCTATGCCCCCAGGCCGACAAACGCTTGGGCCTACAGTAGGCTTAGGTAAGCTAGTGTTCCAACTAGGCCTAGTTAGCATCCATACTACTTTCTGGCCGCCTAGCCGTAGGCTATCTGGTTGGTTAAGCTAGGCATTATTGGGGTTAGTACTCTAGAGTACAGTAGTAGGTTACCCTTTCTAGTTAGGCCCCTAATAATAGTAATACAGTATATATAATAATTATTTTAGACATAGGTATAGGCCTAATTGCTGCTAAGTAGCCAATTTATATTCTTGACAGCAGTTTGACCTCTGAACTAGGTCATTGTCTGTCAAAAAACAAGGGCCTAAGACGACTGAAAAGCGAAGTTTTCTTCTTTCGTTCTGCCAGGTAAAATCAATTACTTTAGGCGACGTTTGTAGACTAACCTACACGTACCAACGTCCGCGACGCTCAAGTATTACTATTCAGCGTTTTTACTATATTTCTAGGTTTCCTATTTCTGCATTTAATCGGCCCATGTCTCAGCCACAATATTTTGAGGCCAATATTATTTACGAAACCAGTTAAACTTATTTACTAGCCAATTTCAGCGTGCTAATTATTTCATTTAAGCGACGCTTGTTGTAGACTGGCATACACGGTACCAACGCTCGTTTTTACTATGTTTCTACGTCAGCTCGAGACGCTTGAGTATTACTATTCAGCGTTTTTACTATAACCATGGGCGGTATAAATGTCAACTCGGCCCAAATCTCGGCACAGTATTTTGAGGCCTATAGTATTTACGAACCCAGTTAAACTTATTTATGTCAACGTGCTAATTATTACATTTTAAAACAATAATTAAAAATGTATTATACTAGGGGGGGCCGCGAAACTGTGGCCAAGTTGACTAGGTGCCGAGTTGACTCGAATTCGATCATGCTTACGTTGTGTGGTGCGTTGGCAGTCAACTCACCTCTACAAACTCGCCCCTAGAAAATTCGCCGCCTTGAAAACTCCCCATACTAAATCATCTCACCAAATTAAAAATCCTATCTAGGCCTAGACTAGCTAGGATGGTATAGGCCTATCCTTGAAGGGACGAAGGTCCCAATGAAAAACAACTTCGCTTCTTGATAGCCAACATTGTCTGTTTAACATCACAATAATTCATTATTAGACCTATAGTTGTTTTTTAAATTGTACTCCACAATTCTCAGCTGATACCTTGTCAAAAACAAAACAAAACTGTTGTATGGCCATATATAGCCATGATGTGCCTATATATGGTCATGATGTGCCTATATATGGTCATGATGTGCCTCTATATTGTCATGATGTGATGTCATCTAGCCATGATGTACCTATATATAGCCATGATGTGCCTATATATGGTCATGATGTGCCTATATATGGTCATGATGTGCCTATATATTGTCATGATGTGATGTCATTTAGCCATGATGTACCTATATATAGCCATGATGTGCCTATATATGGTCATGATGTGCCTCAATATTGTCATGATGTGATGTCATTTAGCCATGATGTGCCTATATATAACCATGATGTGCCTATTTATGGTCATAATTTTCCTATATATGGTCATGATTCAATGTCATCTAGCCATGATGTGCCTATATATAGCCATGATGTGCCTAAATATGGTCATGATGTGATAACCATAGGCATGTTGTTTTTTCTGGATAGGGCTTTATGCTGTTTTCTTTCTTTTAAACTTCAAACCAATGTCCTCCATTTTATAGATGTATTTAGAATGGGACATAGGAAATCAATTACTCAAGGCATGTGATTGTCATGACCACTGACCCTTCAGGAGGCTTAGCCTTCTGGCCCTTTTGTGTCCTCCCAGGGGCCCTAGGTGGCTGCAAGCCTCTATCCATTTAGCTTGCTCATGACCTCTGCTGCTGTGCCCTTCATACATTGGACCAAAGACTTTGAAACACATCACCAATCACCATCATCATCATCATAATTGTAATAATTCATTCTTTACACATTTATATCATTTACTATTATATTGCAATTGAAACAATAAATTACTGATTGTTTTTGTTTGTGTTTTTCAGTTGGTGGACATACCAACAATATTAGAATCCTATAAAACAGTTGATAAGAAAACATTCTTCAAAACTGCAGATATATGTCAGGTAAGCTGGTGTTTCATACACAGTATTTTCATTTATATATGAATTGCACTGTTAGAAGTGTGGTGGCAGGCAGTGTACCTATATATTGATCTGTCAGTGTTGTAATTTCATACTTTGTATGATAGAAGACCGATAGTCTAAATCCTTTGTTCAAATGGGACAAATTTCTGGGTGGGTCTCTGTTGGCACAGCTTTTGACAGCCATTTTTTAATGTGATATGCCTAAATTTTGTCATGATTCATCACATCATGACCATATATAGGCACATCATGACTATTGGCATACAACATCTTTCAACGTCTTTGGATTGTAGATGCTTGTTTGTTCAAATTAAGGAGAAGACAGCGGAAGTGGTCGATATGAAAAACCTCAAAAAACACTGGCAAAGTCAACAAGTAGTTTCTACATTAACGTAAGTTGAAAGCGAAACAAATAGTTAATAAACATATACCATTGTAAAATATGTGTATTGTTTGATCTTTCAGGTCGATTACTTTATTCATCTTCAAGAAAAAGATTAATCAGTCTTTTAAATTCATATGAACTATAAAAATTCATCTGTTTTCACATTTACTATTGAACAATTTTTTTAAATTTCTTCAAGTTGTATTGTATTATTTATCTCTGTTAAAAAAGGAAGTAAATAAATGTTGAATTGAATTGAATTGAAATTACACTTTTTTTCAGTAACACCTCTACTAAAGAATGTGAGAAAACAAAGGTTCAGGAAAACAGTGAAGAAAAAGGTATGTCTAACTCTGATAACATTTTCTTGTGCCCATTGCCACTTGGGGATCGGATACAACACTAGTGACTCGGTAGTCTAGTGGTTATTTTACCAGGCTAGTTACCTGAAGGTCGTGGGTTCGATTCCCACCCGAATCACTTGTGAATTTTTTTCACTAGTATTTGGGAACATACTGAGTATTTGGTACAATAATACATCAGGTAGGGCAAAACATCACTCCTTTGATATTTTCCTAATTCAAAATCACACATTAAATAGCATTTGCAGTACCCGCTGCTGCTTGGGGATTGGATTCAACACTAGTCGCTAAGCGTAAGCTCGTTAGTCTAGTGGTTATGGCGCTGGTATGTACTGAGTATTCGGTGTGATAATACGTCAGATACGGCAAAACATCACTACTATAATTTTTTACTATGGTGCTGGATACAAGAATAATTTATCATTAAAGATGGATGTTTTAAATACATTTCAATATTTATTCTTTTACTTTCTTCTTGCAGTACATAGAATCACCAGATATTGAGAAAAAAGTTAAAAGACTACTAAGAATGGACAGCACAGCTATCAGAGTCTGTATCCTTTCATCCGATTTATACTATTTTTAGGAATTTTATCTATTGTTTGAATTGTCATTAGCAGCAGTTATTTAATTAACATTTGAGGCTTGTCATCCTAAAACCAGCAAACTGTCACTAAATGAGTAATTAGCAAAGAATGTGGCAGTATTGTGTACTTTAGTACAGAGAAGCTGTAATACTTTTATTCATAACTTTAGTAATAGTGAGTCGATTCCAGTAAACGACCCCCGTTTGTGGAACAGATTACCTCTTGAAATAAGATCAAGTTCGTCGACTGCTTTGTTCAAACGTGCTCTGAAAACACATCTATTTTTTGTTGCTCAAGGAAATTAATTTATTGTGAATTGATTTTTTTTTTTTTTTTGTTCTTTAATTTGTTTAGTTAGATGCCCACAAAAGTCATGTACTAGCCGGTCTTTGCACCTTAAATTGCTGGTAAACGGAAGCAGTGATGTGGGTTATGGTCGTTTTTCTGGTAGCCTTTAGTTTAAAAGGATAAGCTTTTTCATGGTTTTCACAAGCGCCTTGAGCACTTTAGTGGAGATGAGCGCTTATTAAATCTTATTATTATTATTATTATTATTCATTTTAAAGATTACAATGTGGAGAATAAGAATATATTAACAAGTCAATTTTTTTTTGTGGTCATGGTGCTGGTTTTTTCATGTCATAACATAACAGTCATATTAACTGTTAGTCATATTTAAAAAAAAAAATCCTTAATAATAATTTAAAAAAATCCAATTTCTCAGATACTTTCATCATAAAAATTTCTCTCTTGTTCAGCTCTATGTATATATTTATTTTTTTTCATAGTGTTATTTTTTGGCTAGCTAGCTAGGTCCCTATACATGGTTACAATCCTTATCTTTTTATAAGAATGGGAAATGTTGCCTGATAAAGATGGCAAAGAAGACACAAAAAGTGAATTACAAATAGGTATGTTGGTTTTTAATTATATATTATTAGGGACCTTACACAATAAGGAGTTGCATATTATTGCTATTTATGTATGTTATCAGTGGTTGATTCAAGGGAGGAGGTCACCCCCCTCACCCACTGGAAATTTTCAAAGCAAATAAATTAACTAGACACCTTGCATCACCTTCTTTTGCCAGCTAGTGCCCCTTGAGTTATATTCAAGCTGTCTCATTTCACCTTCATTTCCTTTTTAATCAGTCGCTCCCCACTTCAGTACTCCTAGATACATGTCCACTGCATAAGACACCCCTTTGTAACTAAGCAAATGTACTCAATCTGTTTATAAGGCTGAGTGCCTCAGTGGCGTTGGTAAAGCCAATTCCCTAACTGGGAGTCCAAGGTCCCTAAGAATAACTAACTCTAGATACATGGAGGTGGAAATTCCAGATATTAAAAATGCTTTATTTTCCCTACAAAATGATTGCCTTCTCCAACAGGTTGGTAAAGTTCAAGGGTCTCCCACAAGCATTCTGTTACCCTTGACTCCTGACCTTTGAAACTAAACCTTTAGGGGTGAAGAAAGTAATTGAAATACTAGTGTACACATGAAGATGCATGCGCATTTTGTTTGATGTATACTTGCAATACAAACATACCGTACACAATCTTTGTTACTGTTATTGTATATTATTACATTTTTTTTAGCCCACTCTCTGAGAGAGAGGGCTTATATCATGATTCTGAGTGAATTTTGAAGTCATTTGTTTTTCTATCTCTTCCTTCGTTTGTGACGCGATTAGGCCGATCTTGTAAAAAAAATGGAAGATAAGGACTGGGGAATTTAAAGTATGAAGAGTTTTTGCGAAAATATTGTCGGGAAATATGTGAAAAAATATGTTTTTACATCATACCTCTTAACACTACTGTGTGTTTCCTACGAAAGCGAATTCGTCATTGATCAGATTGCAAATCGCCTTTCCACATTGTGTTTATCAACCAATCACGGCCTGGAATGGTAAGCTTTGCGGCTAATAAATGCGTCTGCACGAGTCTAGTTGGTAGCGAAGAATGAGCCGTTTTGTGGTGCTTGCAAGGGTGGGTGGTCTCTCCTCTGAGAGATAAACAATGTACACTGTTGTAATGCAGGTTGGCCTAGAGCTAGAGGAAGACGAACTAGGCCTATAGGCTGGCTGGGTAGTACGTGTGTGTAATAGATCAGATAACAGGAAATGTAGGCTACAAGTTGCTTTTATGTGTATTAAACCACATAATATTCAAATTAGTAGCGATGAGTGTATGTGTGCAGCACATTTCGTGTCAATGTACTGTAATGCAGGCTGGCCTGACGAAGACGATTAGGCTGGCTGGGTACGTATGTGTGTGTAGGCCTAGGCCATAGTCTAGATCAGATACTACAGGAAATAAATGTAGGCTACAAGTTGCTTTTATGTGTATTAAACCACACATTCAAATCAGTCTGTAGCGATGAGTGACAGCGCATTTCGTGTTGCCGCACTGTGGTGTGGTTGATGACGAGGACGTTGCTGTTTAGATACATGATAGCATGCAAGGTCCCACATGGAATTTTTGTTCTGTTGAGACGGTAGATTTTCAGCATTGCTCTAGGATGATATTTCTTTACATATAATTTTTTAGCTTTTCGTACTCTACACTTAGCTATCTGTAGCCAACCACATAGGCCTAGGTACACGTAATATATTAGATTTAAATCAGATGTTAATTACATAAAATGTAGGCCGACAGTGGTATTTAATGCCAATGGGGGCAGAGTGGATTTCTTTTTTCGCGATTTACCATGGGATGGCTACTGTCATCGTTACCTAGACTTGTAGACGCCGTTGTCCATATGGTAGTGATGAAGATCGTTTGTGTACCTATTGACTGATGAGGCATGATTAAAAGTGCCTTTCATTTTCAGTGGATTACATTCCATTCCAACCATGGTATAACCAGTCGACTTGACGGATAGCCCAGTAATGAGATATTTGTTTAGATTTCACAGCATGTTTCATGTACCTCCTCCATTTATTTAAAATTAAAATATTAAAACATTGCCTATAATCTAGTAATGTACTAGTATATATTATTTAATCTAGTAATGTATATATCAAAGATCTTATAAACACAAGATAGCGTTCTCCGCGATTTACGCGTAACAAATAGAAGCGTCGGTCAAGGTTCAAAAGTTTCCAATTTAGCAAGAGGGCGTCATTCACGCACTATTATACCAAAGAGAAAAAGTAATCAGTTTTGGAAGAGGGCGTCCTATCTGTTGCCATGGATTTGAGATGGTTCCTGTTCTGCTGTTCACAGTACGGTATAGTCATAGCGGTCAAAGTACGGAAAAAAAAATCGCTAGCGGTCAAAGGTCAAAAGTTTCCAATTTAGCAAGAGGGCGCCATTCATGCCTTATTACAGAATTTGCACGCGTAAATCGCGGAGAACGCTATCTTGTGTTTATAAGATCTTTGGTATATATTTAAAAACATTGGGCAAGTATTCATACTACTTAATTCTGTACAGGTGTCATAGACATGTATGTATGTATGTATGTACATATATGTATGTATGTATGTATATATATATTTATATTATATATATATATATATACTGTATATGTATATGTATTTATATATGTATGTATGAATATATGTATGTATGTATATACTGTATGTATAATGTGTGTGTGCATTCCTATACATGTGAGGACAAATTTCTATATTTTCCTATACATCTGAGGACAAAAAAAAAATGTGAGTACAAATTTCGTGTCCTCACATTTTCTAGGCCTACAAAACCCCATTTTGGTTATCTTCTACCCGCGTAGGCCTTCACTTTAAATTGACCTCTTTTAGATAGGTTTACCTCTACCCATACATTTTCTATACATCTTTAGAAAATGTTTTAAAGTGAACAGCGCCCTCTCTAATGATGTCCTGACTTTTTCATATGTCTCTAATAAAATGTCCTCATTTTTTCATATGTATGCACATACACAGAATGTATGTGTCCTCACATTTCAATCCACACGAATGAGAGAATTTAGGGAGGCAGAACATTTTAAAAGATAAGTTTCAATATATTTAAAGGTTGTATTTGCATGACGATTAGCGACTCTACAACAGTTGCATGGATTTATCTATTTGTTATTTGTTTAGATGTAAACTTTTTATTTAGTGACACAATTTGAAATGATTAATATTTTAGCAGAAAATTTCGACTCCGATATATTTATTTCTTTATCCAGTTCAGCACTGTTTATTTTAAGGATATTTGGCTACACTAACCATGAATGCGAAGA